>NC_090816.1:42725086-43028117 GCF_000390325.3 Nicotiana tomentosiformis | reverse complement strand
TTCTTTCCTTATCATGTGACATTGATTCAGCTTGTAGTGTAACTCTTTGAATTCCTTCCACGCATTCGTATGCGCACATGAGCGCTCGGTATCAACTGTGCATCACCGGTTTATGATTCTATGAACGAGGTTCGAGATGTGTATTCTGTATTTTGGTGATGGGCCAGTCTGGAGTACTTGAGTCCATGGTTAGACCGCAGCTTGAGCTCTGTAGCTTCAGTGGTAACTTATACATTTGGACTCATATGTCCGGTAGTTTCCCTAGAGAGGAATTTGTGGCTCGATGAGCGGTGAAATGGCTATGTGGTAAGTATGATGTGACTGTGAGATGTGTTTAGATTGTTCGAATGTGACGAGAAGAGTTTACTTGAGAGGTAACAAGGACTATTGGGTGTTTGATTTCTGTCTTGATATGGCATATAGTCTCGAGCTATGGGTGTGTTGATGGATCTCTCATGTTGTTTAGTTGTGGAGTGAAGTAGATTCTCATGTCCTGTTGATGAGTTCAGAATCAAAAAGATTAAGTGATTGCGTAGTAGTTGTGACTGTGGAAGGATATAGAGAGATGTCAGTTTGAGGCAGAGCATGTGGGTTATCTCCTGCGAGGTGTCCTGAGGTTGTGTGATTCTTGTAATGTTTTGTAGAGAGTTCTCTTTTACCAGTGGGGTATATTTGTGCGATTTGAGTTTGGATCAGTTGTAACAGTTGACTTGGCTATCACGAGGATGAATGCGCGATTTGCAGATGATTTGAGGTATTATATGGTTTGTGTTACATGAGCTTACGCAAGATTTAGTTGAATTTCAGTGTGGGATTCTGGCAGTAATAGAGTATGGGTATCGTGATGTTATCGAGTGTTTTGTTCTATGGCTTTGAGCCAAGTGGGGGAGCCTTCTATCAACGAGTTGATTGTACGGTTATGTGTTATATTGGCTTCGGTTCGGGGTATACTGGTGAATTAGTTATGACTTGCAGGGGTTGAGATTGAGGATGACTCGAGTAAAGGGATTTCTGGATACGGGTTGTATTACACTCTATGGGTATATGGTAATTGTGGAATGATTGAGTGGTTAGTCATGAAAGATGTAGTGTACAAGGAGTAGGAATTTGCTCGGTTGCTTAGGATTGTGGGTTACTCCCTTGGGTGTGGGTGTGTTAATGGGGCACAAGTCGTTCGGTCCGTTTGGTCGGTTAAATTGAGGTTTGAGTAGAGTGGATGACTCTCGAGAATGATTCTAATGGATTCAAGATTTATATGTAGCGATTTGGAATTTTCAAGATGTGCATATGGCTAGAAACTGAGAGTTACATTGGATGGTGTCGAGACTTGCGGTAATTCTGTATGACTATGGATTCTACATTTTAGTATAAGAAAAAGGGAAGAGGAACAATTTTAAATTCACATAAGGTCTTTCGGAGTGGATGTCTCGGTTGCGGTGCTTTTGGGGTACTTAAAAGGAAATTCAGCGGCTTATGGGTCTTAGGGCGTTGTGGTTTTATACTAGGGTCTCTTGTGTGGTGAATTTTGTTTAAGGGTCGTGGTGTTCCGGCAAGGAGAAGTAATAATTTGAAGGTAATTCGGAAAGAACTCGGAGAGTTAGGACAACTTGGTAGTAGGTTGGATCAGCACAGTAATGGATATAATCAGTTCTTTAGGTACCTACGATGTGGCTAATCTCCACAGGTATTTCGTGGCAATGCTCTTGGGTTTTGGCGACCTGCGTGACTGGGTTGAGTTAAAGAGATTCAGTTTTGATAGCTTGGTTATGTGAAAATGGATTTCAAAGAGTTCTCAATAGTTTTTACCACGGTTTGAGGAGTATATTTCCTACTGACGTGAGGAATATGTTGCGTATTGGAATTTTCTCCGGGATGAGATCAAATGGAAGGTTTCTGACTGATCGGGTATATATTCTGCTTGGGACTCAGAGTTGATTATGAGATTCTTGTACTCTTCACAGGATGACATGGTAGATACAGTGTTGTGTGGGATTGAGATTTGCATGTACAAGGTCACATGTCAGTTTGGAAGGGAAGGGCATAGATTCATAGGCAGCATGGACAGATTCAGATGGCTAGGAAAATGATATTACTAATCAGTATGGCCTGATGAGAGTATATATTTCAGAAGGGGCAATTTGTTTTTATTTTTGGGCACTTCATTGGTATTATGGCACTCTCCTGGTTGATTGACTGCTAATATTCAAATTTTGCTATGTGGCACGGAAGAATTTTAGAAGTATTTCTCGTGGGATGATCGTGTATGAGAGATGTGTTAGATATTCTGGCGGTGGAATTGGGATCATACATGGTGATTCGTGTGTTCTATGGATTTGTAGACTGGGAGTTCTCAAGAGCAGGTTATTTCATGGTTGTGGACTGTGAAGTCAGGGCCGAAGCTAGCTAGACGATAGTATGTGTTATAATTCAGTCATTGTGGGCTTTCGGAGGGTTATTTATCCATGTGTGGGTGCCCGGAGTTGATTTGGGGGTCCATTGGTAGGCCCAATTAGGGTATGTATTCTACACCGAGTCGGATTGGTTGGATCCATACTGTTATTGTTGAGGGATGTGCCATTCAGTTGTTGTTGAGCTTAACCATGTTTCAATATGTTCGGTAAGTTACTTTTCTATGCTACGAAGGGTTGTGATTCATTGGTTTTAGGCACATATGGTGCAGTTCTTTTGTGGTCTTATAGCGGAATTTGAGCGAGATGAGTAGTTGGGTATTGCATGATTGAGGGCGTATTGGTTATGTTCTTTCAGGTTTTTTGTGGCATTGTGTCATCTGCTTCTCCGTGGTTATGGTAATGCACTTTGGGTACTTGATGTCGAATTTCGCATGGCTATTGATTTTGAGCATGGTGGCTCGAGGTGTCTCATATGGGCCAATGTTTGGATAGGGCCGCACATTGCGGCAGAGTTATGTTGAGACATGATCCTTCGTGTTAGATTCAGGTGTTTTGGTTCTACGGTGTGTGATAGGTTCTTAGCATTGCGTTGGGATGGTACCCGTCGAGCTTGCAGGGCAGTTCTCTTGTTTGAGTCATTTTCATGATTGAGTACATCTGGAATGCTGCTTATTGGTGCATGGATTGCACGGGTTATGGCTTTAGATAGTATTGGTGTGGCATGTCAGTAGAGTAGCTGGTATTTGATAAGATAAAGTCGTCAGATCTAGGATAGGTGCTATTAGATTTGATTATGGTATATTTGGAAGGATAATATCGAAAGTCGGCTTAGAAATTTGCTATGGTTCTTGTCGAAGGAGAAAGAGCTCCACGACTGGTGGATCTGATGAATGGTTACGAGTTTCTGCATGTTTCTTTCATCATCGGTAGTGTACGAAGGTTTTAGAATGAAGTCTTGTTTGATATGAGGTTTGTTACCGGCATTGGGTTATTTTGAGTAGGTACTGTGATTAGAAATCATTGCTTCGAGCATTTGAGCTATGTGGTATTTGAGTTTTGAGTATTTGAGTTATGGTTACGGCTTTTGGTACAGCTTGTTCAGACTTATACAGTGTGTAGGTTGCGGGATTCTATCCTTGTAGAAATTTTGGATGTTGGAAATTGGATTCTAAGACTTATGGGCTAAGATTGGAGTAATGATCTTCAGTTATGTTGTGTTGTCGGGCCTATATAGAATAGGGTGACAAGGGATTACCCCCGGGTATGTTCATGGCAAGGTTATACGGTGGTTTGGTAGCTTTGAGAACAACTCTGGATACGTTCGAGGACGAACGTATGTTTAAGTGGGGGAGGATGTAAAGACCCGACCGGTCGTTTTGAGCATTTGCACTTCGCTTGGTAGTTTACGGGCGTAAGTAGCTTTGTATGATGTATTTGGACTTGTATGAATCGTCAGTTTGTTTTTCAGGTTATTCGGGACTAATTTGTAAGAATGATTATCAGCTAGGGAGCTTTAAATTTGAAAGAGTTGCCCAAGTTTGACTTTTTAGCATTTGACCTCGGGTTGGAATTTTGATGGTTTCGTTAGCTCCGTTGGGTGATTTTGAACTTAGGAGTGCGTTTGGATTGTGATTTCGAGGTCCGTGATTGAATTTGGCTCGAAATGGCGAAAGTTAAAATTTTGAAAAGTTTGATCGGGAGTGGACTTTTTTATATCGGGGTCGGATTCCGATTTCGAAAGTTGGAACAGGTCCGTAATGTCAAATGTGACTTGTGTGCAAAATTTGAGGTCAATCGGACGTGATTTGATAGGTTTCAGCATCGGTTGTAGAAGCGTGAAGTTTCAAAGTTCATTGATTTCGAATTGAGGCGTGATTCGTCGTTTCGATGTTGTTATGTGTGTTTTGAGGCCTCGAGTAGGTCTGTGTTATGTTAGGGGACTTGTTGGTATATTCGGACGGGGTCCCGAGAGGCTCAGGTGAGTTACGGACGAGGTTCGGATCATTTCATTGCATTTTGGATTTGTGCTAAGATTTCTGGTTCTGGTGTTTCCGCATCTGCGGAAGAGTGGTCGCAGATGCGACGAATTGTCCGCAAATGCGGAATCGCTGGGGCAGAAGCTATATATTATCGAGGGCTTTGGTTCTTTCTTCATTTTGGGAGCTCGGATTGAGGCGATTCTTGAGGCAATTTTCACCATATGAATTGGGGTAAGTATTCTCTACTCGATTTTGGGTATATTTCATGAATCTACCTTCGTTTTTGGTAATTGGATTGTGAATTTTATAGAGGAAATTGGGGTTTTTGGCCTTATGTTTCATAATATGAATTTTTGAGTTTTGAATATCGAATTGGGGTCGGATTTGAGTGAAATTAGTATGGTTGGACTCGTAATTGAATGGATTGTTGAATTTTATAAAATTTTGTCGGGTTCCGCGGTGCGGGCCTGGGTTGGGGTTTTGGCCGATTTTGGGCTTTTGATTCAAGATTTGTTCGATCGGGATTGGTTCCTTTAGCATTGTTTGATGTATTTGAGTTATTTTTGGTTAGTTTTTGAGCCGTTCGGAGGTCGGAACGCGCGGGATGGCATTTTGGAGCATTGCTTGGCTTGCTCGGTGTTGGAATTGGCTTGTTCGAGGTAAGTAACTCTTCTAATCTTAGTGCTGAGGTATGAAACCCCGATTATGTGATTGGTATTGAGGTGACGCACATGCTAGGTGACAGGCGTGTGGGCGTGCACCATGTGAATTGAGACTCTGTTGTTGCCATGGTACTGTATAGTGGTCCTACTTTGTTGATATCCGTATTTTCACCATGTAATAAAATAGTTAAGCTGTCAATCATGCTCGATATCATGTTTAAGCATTATGCCGATACTGTTTGGACCCATAGTGGTCGTCTCTTACTGTCATCTCACTAATTTCATTGATATTTCATACTCAGTCATATCCATGCATTCATACCATATCTCAGTCTCAAATATTATTTATTGATACATCATATCATTGTTGTCGGGCTAGTTTCATGACATTGTGAATCCGTGAGTGAAACTGGAGAGATTGATGACTGAGTGAGGCCGAGGGCCTGAGTGAGAGTGACATTTTGGGATCGGGCTGCACGCCGCAGCATATTATATTGATTATATTTTATATGGATCGGGTTGCACGCCGCAACGAGCCTTCGGGCTTTGTATGTATATATATACATACATACATATATATATATATATATATATATATATATATATATATATATATATATATATATATATGTATGTATGTATATATATATATATATATATATATTGTATGTATGTATATATATATATATTATTGGATCGGACTGCACGCCATATCAATATAGCGCTTGGGCTGAAGGAGCACCTCCGAAGTCTGCGCACCCCCAGTAAGCGCAGTCGACTATATATATGTGGATCGGGTTGCACGCCACAACGGGCCTTATGGTCATATATGGATCGGGTTGCACGCCGCAGCAGGTATTGTACAACGCTGAGTGATTGAGTATGCTGAGCATTGAGTATAGTGAGAGAGAATGTGAGACAGTGAGATTGAGTACTCTGAGAGTGTGAGTACATGAACTCATCATTGAGATGCATTGCATTTGACATGCGTACTTGAGATACATGTATAGAGATGCATTTCCTTCTGCTACCCGGTTTTGGGGACATTTATTATTTTACCTGTATCTTTACATGTAGGCATAGAGAAATACTTTTCTCATGCTATCTGAAAATGAAACACCTTACTATTTGTTGAAAGGAGTTTTGGAAAAAATCACAGTTTTCAAACTTACTCGTACTTTGGCTTTTTTCGGTAAAAGATTTGGGTTTTCACTGAGATACTTGAAAAGAAATGCCAATTTTTTTTGGAACTATGAACGAACTGAGCCTTTTATTTCCGAGATACTCTTTTATTATTGTACTATGCTGTTATGAACTGTGGTGGAATATTGGTGTTGTACCCGACCTTTTTGTTAGCTCGTCACTACTTTCAACCTAAGGTTAGGTTTGTTACTTATTGAGTACATGGGGTCGGTTGTACTCATACTACACTAATGCACCTTGCATGCAGATGTTGGCTACTGATGTTGCTGTGTTCGTTGGGAGCTGGATCTGAAGATGTACCTGCGTGTTGTAGCTGCCTCTTGTTCGTGGTAGCCTTAGATCTATAAAACTCTGTTTATGTACTTTTCAAAGAGACTATGTATATATTTCATTTCCGCTTTGTAAACTCTATTCTTAGAAGCTCATGATTTGTACTACCAGTTCTTAGGGAAATGTATTAGTTTTATATATCTTCTTTTAATTAATTGCCTTATTAATTTCATTGGAATTGGATAGTTGATAATGTGCTTACCTAGCGGGTTGGGTTAGGTGCCATCACGACTAGTGGATTTGGAGTCGTTACACAGTGTCTTGAAAATCGTCCAAACAAACGTGCATCGCCCGTTCTACAATGGAATCTGAATTCATATCTTTATACAAGGCCGGTAAAGAAGATGAATGGCTCCGGAATTTCTTGAAAGATATTCCATTTTGGCCCAAACCTTTGGCACCTATATGTATACATTGTGACAGTCAAGCGGCAATAGGCAGGGCAGGAAGCGTTATGTATAACGGAAAATATCGTCACATTCGACGGAGACACAATACCGTTAGACAACTACTCTCTAGTGGTGTTATCACGATTGACTACGTAAAGTCAACAGATAACGTGTCGGATCCACTTACAAAAGGCCTATCTAGAGAGGCAATTGAAAGATCATCGAAGGGAATGTGGTTAAGGCCTAGGACAAGTCATTATGACAGTAACTCTACCTAGCAGATTGGAGATCCCAAGAGCTAGGTTCAAAGAGATCAAAAAAAGTTATGAATGACGGTTCAACATTGTCAAATAACTCAACCCATTCTCGTGATGAAGACAATGTTCAGAAATTAGGGTAAAGCGTTAAGGTTTTTTGATGAGTCAATAAAGTTTAAAGCTTTTTAAAGATTTGCTAGGTCTGGCAGAAAATGTTCAGATAGTGTGTCTATAGGATTACACGATTAAAAATTACCTATGTGAGTGTGAAGTATAAGCCGCTTCAAGGGGAATGAAAGTAAAGGCCCATTCTCTAAGGACTCATAAAACCGGGCGGTGTTCATGGCTGAAACGAACACAACCGTGAGAACGATAGATGGTTAAGGGTTGATTGTGTGACTTATGTTGTCTAGGTATACAACAAAGCTCGACGATTCAAAGATATCAAATCTACCGACTGACTGAGTATATCCGATATAAGTTCACTACGGAAAGTTCAAAGGGAAACTTACTTATCCAGATGCAACTAATCCTTGCATGTAAATCACACACTCGTCCATGCACTCCTTTGTCTTATAGCCATTACCCATTCATGTGGGGGATTGTTGGGATTAAGAGATTGGTGAATGGGAAATGGAGGAAAGAAAGTGGAGGGAAAGTGAGCTCCCTTTTTCTTATTCTAGAACAAAGTGTCCCTCATTGGTGGTGGAAAGAAAAGTGAATGTGCTTATATTGAGAAAGCACTTCTAAATAGGTTGGAAAGAAAATAAGTCTCGCGTCGTCGTCGTCGTCGACGCTCGCTCGGCTCGGCTTCGGCTTCGGATTTGGTCAACGATTGATTGATTAATCTTTTTGGACAAAATTTCTTTCAATTAATTAATTAATTTAATTAATTAACGAAAATTCAACCTGGAATAACCCAGGACCCGCGACCCGATCCGGTCTGGTTCTTTTCTGAATTTTTTAAATCCTTTTTCTCGGAATATTCAAACGTGAAATGTTCCCACCTGTTCCAACAACCATGGCTGTTTCTGAAAGATTGCAAACCTTTTCAGAAACAGTGCCAGAAAATGGCTATAAATATGGCTTGATCCCAGAATCTTTCCTTATGAAATTTTTTGATCTTCTTCTTCTCCTGCACAAAATTTTCCAGTGTGTTTTACAACCATTGAGTGGTTCGTAGTTCATCAGAGTTTTTGGTACCAATACACTGGTGAATTAAATCGTTCTATCCTGGGAGGATAATATTCCAGCACCTCGAGTACTTAAGGGGAATAATTTCTTTAAGGACACACTGTGCATTCAGAGTGCTCGATTTATTCCGAAATTATTTTTAGATATTATTTCGACATTTTGTTGCTACTAACTTTCTGTTTCTGTTTTCTGTTTCAGAAAATTTACTGTTTCATTATTCATTATAGTAAAACAGATTGACTAACAAAAACGACATGGGAGTGGATGAAATAATAAAAAAATCTAGATACATAACATTACGTTTAAATCTAACTGTCCTAACTATCGCGAAAATAAGATGCCACCAGTGACTTCTAAGTGAACAAAGAGGTAGTTCTTAATAGGCAAAGATTGTTTTTCTATTTTTGAGTCTTTGTCTGTTTTTTCTCGTAGAAGCGGATTCCAAAAGCACTAATGAATATGCAAAACAGAAGAGCCGAACCTTGTATTCAAGTCTTCAATCAGATTTACACTGAGTTTGAGTTCTATTTATTAAAAATACTACATTATTATATCTTGAATAGAGCTATACATTCAGTGGCGGAAACAAGATTTTCACTAAGGGGTTTCAAAAAATAAAAAATATAAACACGCAAAGAATCTAAGAGGATTCAACATCTAATATATGTATATGAAAAAAATTAACCTTATATATACAGTGTAATTTTTGATGAAGCGGGTTTGGCTGAACCCTTTCCACCCACCTAAATCGGCCCTTGGCTATAATCATCAGGAATGACAACATTTATGCAAAGCATATACGAAAATGTCATTTCAAAATAAGATCATAAAATGCATACATGAAGAGATTAAAGAAATATTGGTCTTTACTACTGAAGAAAGACATCATGACAAGTGAAATCTGATGCCTCTTGTTCATGTACTACTGGCATCATAATTTCACATTTCATTTTATTTTTTTCATAAGCAATTAAACGAATATCGTAGTCCCAAAAATAAGAGGAAAATGTTCGTACTGGATCTTGCCATTAATCTTGCAACGGGGAACCTCTTGTCAGGTACTGACAACTAAATCTTTGAAATATATAAAGGAAAAGCTAGAAAGGATATCTTGCCCAAGTAAACCATGAAATCTGTAACGAATCTTTGGGTATTATGTGAGAAAGTGTCCCTGCTTGGATTCCCAGTGCCAAACTACTAATCATCAACATTTAACTGCTCCAGTTAAATGTTACAATTATATAATTTATTTGTTACATTGTTTTATCTGTTAATAAGCTTAAAGTATATTGAATGAGCCTCTCTATCAAAGATCAGTAGAACTAATAACGTACTCAATCAGCTACAATATGAATAAAACTGTTCCTTCCTCACAAGAATAATCTACTATTTAGCTTTTGGCGGGCCAAATTCCGCCCTAAGGGTATTTGGTCTAATATGACATTAAGGAAAGAGTCGGTCGAGGTCGACCAGAAAACAACAATATTCGTGGCCGAGGAGCCAACCATGGTCGAGGTCAAGCACTGCGTAAAGGACAATAACGGCAAGTTTTCAGAATAGGATATTAGTGTGAATATTCTAGTGAATATTCCCTACATTTGCACTATTAGAGTTTACTAGGGATATGTGTTGAATATATAAGGGAAAAAGAAAAAGGAAGAGGGGCATGTAATATTCATTTGATAAGAACACTTTTGAGAAGAACATTCTCTCTATCTTGTAAAAATACAAAGATTACCTTTTGATAAAGATTCTTGCTCATATTATTCCCGACCTTTCCACCAGATCCGAGGATTGTTCATACGAATCTTGGACCTTTCTGTCACTCATCATTGTCAGGAGAAATATTCATCCAATCCACTCATTATTGGGTGAATCATTCTCCTTATTTACTTAAATGCAATTTATTTTCATTTATTGTTAGTTATATCTCTATTAATGTTCAAGCTTTAAGAGTATTTTGCACTTATTGTCATCAATCATTTACGGGATGTGTCCCCATCTCCTACAAGTTTTCGAGATTAGCATCTAGAGTTATTATTCTTAACTAGATTTAATCCATTATTACATAAATTTAATAGTTTAACCGGAAGTTACACTTTTTGGTCAAACAATTTGGCGCTGTCTGTGGGGATTTTCTAGTTAAGTCTTTTAGTTTCTTCTAGATCTACAATCGACACTAGTTACTAACAAAAACAACAAGAACCTTTTTCTCCCTGCACGCATAGATCTAATATGGCAGGTAATAGAGAAGAAAGAACGAGAATAATGAGTGACCTCCCAACCAACCTCATGAACATCATCCACGAACGCTCTGAAGCAGTGGACGAGGACACAACGCCCAATGCCTCTCCTAGGCGAGGTGGGTCACCCCTTCCCGATCGTAGCATCACAAAATTCCTTGGCAAGACAGCCTCCACATCCGTGGGAGAGGAGACACCACCAGCGATAAAGAAGCTCCTTGAGACCTGGCTAACTGATACACTGACCAGCGTCCTCCATAAGCCTATTCAGGACGCGGCCGCAGTAAATGCGAGAACATGTGCTGCGCCACCAGTGGACGAGCAACATGATCAGCCTCCTCCTCCACCTACGACGACAGGTATTACTCACAATGTTGTTAACAATGCAGGCGACGACGCTCTCACAGCTATCCTGAAAAGGATGGAGGAAATGGAAAACGAGAACAAGGCACTTCGGGACCAAATGAGAGAAAACCAAGAGAGGGTCAATAAAATACCGGGTGCTCCTAAGTTATTGCCGAAGAGAGATGCCGGTCGGTTCGTCAAGCAGCTGTACAGTGATAGCACTGCCCCACATGTCATACCAAAGACCTTTAAAATGCTGCCTTATCTGAAAATATATGATGGCACAACCGACCCCGAGGATCATGTGACCCATCACGTCACCGACGTGAAAGGAAATGACCTCGCCAAGGAACAAGTATCCTCCATTCTGCTAAAGAAATTCGGCGAAACCCTCACGGGAGGTGCATTAACCTGGTACTCGCAACTGCCGGCACATTCCATCGAAACCTTTGAGGAAATGGCTGATAAGTTCGTGACGGCCCATGCCGGGGCCAAGAAGGCCGAGGCAAGAGTGAATGACATCTTTGCTATCAAAGAGTCCCCGAGAGAAGGACTAAGGGACTTCCTCGCCCGTTTTAATCGAGTAAGAATGACTTTGCCCAATGTATCAGAAAGAATGGCGGTAGCTGCTTTTCAAAACGGGCTGAGCATAAATGGTTCAAGGGCGACAAGAAAATTATTAAGTTGGCTTATGAAATATTCCCCAACAACTTGGGACGAAATACACAATGCATATTGTGCCGAACTCCGAGCAGACGAAGACGACCTCAATGGGCCGACTCATCGACTGACCTCAGTACAAGCAGAATCCAGAAAAGATCGGAGAAATGATATAAGAAAAAATCCCGTGGCCTCACGACCAAACCGGGAACGAAATCTCCCATATGTCAGAACCCACAAGCTCAAACGGTCGATCACCCACGAACGGTATGATGGAATCGAAGAAAGCATCATCTTCGATAAGTCAGATACCAACGGTTTGGCTTTCCCTCACTGTGACGCTCTCGTTATCACTTTACGAATTTTAGATATCGACGTAAGACGGATTATGGTAGACGATGGAAGCGGCGCATGTATTATCCATCCTCGAGTACTCGCACAAATGAAACTCGAGGACAAGATAGTGCCACGCTGCATCACACTAACAGGCTTTAACAATGCGGTTGAGCGAACATCTGGCGAGATCACACTTCCCGTCCTGGCGGGTGGCGTCACTCTGGAGACCACATTCCACATCACGGACAAGGACACGACATACAACGCCATAATAGGGCGACCATGGATACACACCATGAGAGCTATACCCTCCAGCTTGTACCAAGTCATCAAATTCCCAACTCCATGGGGCATATTCAGTATACGAGGGGAGCAGTGCACATCCCAGGAATTTTACCGCATCGCCCTAGACTGCACGGCCACCCAATAAACAAAGGATAAAGAAAAAGAGGCATAGCAATCAACAGGGTCGAGGTCGGTATGCGATGACGGCGAGGACGTCATCAGAGACCCCGATATGGTCGAGGCCGCAGGATCGACCATAGAGGACCTCGATCCAGTTCAATTGGACAGCAACGACCATAGCAAGAAAGCTTACATCGGCTGCAAACTTCAAGAACCAGGTAAGTTTCGTAAATTTTTAACTGATAACGCGGACTTGTTTGCTTTTAGTTATGCAGATATGCCAGGAATCCCAAAGGAAATCGCCACGCACAAATTGAACGTCGATCCACTCTACCCTCCGGTGAGGCAAGTTAGGCATAAGTTCAACTCCACAATTAATGATGCAGTACGCGAAGAAGTGGAAAAATTATTAGAAAACGGCTCCGTCAGGGAGTCGAAGTATCCCCAATGGGTCGCCAACGTAATTATGGTGAAAAAGAAGAACAGCAAGTGGAGGATGTGCGTAGATTTCACTGACTTGAACAAAGCTTGCCCAGAGGATTCATTTTCATTACCTCATATCGACCAACTCATCGACTCAAAAGCTGGGCACGAGCTACTAAGTTTCTTAGATGCCTACTCGGGCTATAATCAGATCGTCATAGAGGAAGAGGACCAGGAAAAGACCACCTTCATTACCCACCAGGGGACGTACTACTACAGGGTCATGCCCTTCGAATTGAAAAATGCGGGGGCAGCTTACCAAAGGCTGGTGACGAAAATGTTCAAAGAACAACTCGGAAAAACTATAGAAGTCTACATAGACGACATGCTGCTCAAATCCAAAAGGAAAGAAGATCACATAGACCACTTGAGAGAAGCCTTCGGCATACTCAGACAATACGACATGAAACTGAACCCCGAAAAATGTGCATTCGGCGTGGCCTCAGGAAAATTCTTGGGTTTCCTAGTGTCGCAATGAGGTATCGAGGTCAATCCCAACCAAATCAAGGCCATCGAAGGGATACCAGAGCACTTGACCACCAAAAAGCAGGTCTAGAGGCTGACTGGCCGTATCGCCGCCCTTTCGAGGTTCATCTCACGATCCTCCGATAGGTGCCACAAGTTCTTCGGCGTACTCAAAAAGGAGAATGGCCTCCAATGGACCCCTGAGTGCATCCAAGACCTGAAAGAGTTAAAGGTGTACTTGTCCTCGCTACCGTTGCTCTCAAAACTAGAACCATGACAGCCTCTCCTCGTCTATCTCTCCATGTCCGAAGAAGCTGTGAGCGCAGTCTTAGTCCAAAAAAATAAAGGTACGCAATCTCCCATCTATTACATCAGCAAGACACTAGTCGACGCCGAGACCAGATACCCCCATCTTGAAAAACTGGCTTCGGTCTTAGTCATAGCTTCACGAAATCTTAGACCGTATTTCCAATGCCACCCCATCTCGGTCGTCACGACTTTCCCCTTAAGAAGCATTTTACATAAACCCGAACTATCGGGCAGATTGGCCAAATGGGCCATCAAATTAAGCAAGCACGATATTACATATCGGCCGCGAACGGCGATAAAGTCACAGGTCCTCCCCGACTTCAGTGCACAAATAATGTCCGAAGTCGAAAAGGAAGTCGTCCACGCTTCTTCCCAAATACAAGACCTCTAGGTCCTGTACACCGACGACGCATCTAACGCGTCAGGGTCTGGGTGGGAACTCATACTCGAAGTCCCAACAGGCGAAGTGATTCGCCAGTCCATAAGGTGCCCAGACATGACTAACAATGAGGCCGAGTGTGAGGCCGTAATTGCAGGACTGAGACTAGCACTCAAATACGGGGCGAAACGGCTAAGGTTGCACTGCGATTCTCAGCTCGTGGTCAACCAAGTCACGAGGACTTTACAAATCAAGGAGCAAAGGTTACAAAATACTAGATCGAAATATGCAAACTACTACCCGAGTTCGACGAATGTCAGCTCGACCAGATTCCCTGAGCACAGAACATCGAGGCGGATAGCCTCGCCAAATTAGCAGCAGCCACCAAAAATATTACAACCGGAGACCGAAATGTGGTCCACCTCCTCAACTTGTCGATAGACCAAATCGAGGTAAGAACCATAAACCTGGCTTAAGACTAGCGCAACCATATTATTACATATTTGCAGGACGGCGTGCTCCTAAACGATAAAAAAAGGCCAAGAAGCTGCGAATGCAAACGGCCAGATACATCGTTCACAACGACCTGTACAAAAGGACATATGGCGGCCCTCTGGCAAAATGCGTAGGCCCAAATCAGACGCGACGCGTCCTTGAAGAAGTACACGAAAGCCACTGTTCACTCCGGCAATCGAACTTTGGTCAGATGCCTCATACGAGCGGGGTATTACTGGCCTACCATGAAAATGGAAGCCGCGGATTTCGTGAAAAAATGCGAACAATGCCAGAAGTACATCCCAATGATCCACTAAGCAGGCGAACACCTACACTCAGTAACTTCCCCTTGGCCGTTCATCAAATGGGCAATGGACATCGTAGGTCCCCTAAACGAGCTCAGGGGAAACGCCATACTCGTTAGTCTATGGGACTGATGCAGTAATACCAGTTGAGGTTGGGGAGCCCAGCCTAAGATACTTCCGTGAAAGCGGACCCCAGAACGATGATAGTAGAAGGCAGGAACTCGACGAAGTCAGGGAATGAAGAGATATGGCCTACGTAAGAATGGTCGCCGAAAAGAAACAAGCAGAACGCTACCATAACAAAAGGGGAAAGATCAGGCCACTCAAAGTCTAGGTGCTTAAAGCTAAAACACAAGCAAGCAAAGACCCACGGGAAGACAAACTAGGAACAAACTGGGACAGCCCCTACAAAATCACGACAGCAGCAAACAAAGGGTCATTCACGCTAGAAAAAATGGAAAGAAAGCGACTATCAAACAACTGGAATATTACACACCTCAAGTACTTCAACTTTTAAAGGATGAGGTCCCCAAAGCCGCACTCTTTTTCCCTCACTCGAGTTTTGTCCCAATTGGGTTTTCTCGAGAAGGTTTTTAACGAGGCGGTGACGGGGATACTTCATGATTGAAGTGCGCACAGACAAAGGCACTGGACGGCTAGTTCATTGCTCAATCTCTCACTATTTTTCCAGTTCGACCAATGAAGGGAGTAGATAGACTAGGACTAGGACTGAACTACCAGCCAGCGCCCGGAAAATATGTAAATCTCTCCAAGAATATGAACAAAGCACAAGTACATGAAGTTTATTTCTGCTCTCCCAAGCACAAGTTACATTAGACCTCATTCGAATTAACACCTAATCGGCCCACGGCCTTAACTAAATGAAGATTACATTCGACCTCGTTCGAATTAACACCTAATCGGCCCACGGCCTTAACTAAATAAAGGTTATATTCGACCTCGTTCAAATTAACACCTAGTCAGCCCACGGCCTTAACTAAATAAAGGTTACATTCGACCTCGTTCAAATTAACAACTTTATCGGCCCACGACCTTAACTAAATAAAGGTTACATTCAACCTCGTTCGAATTAACACCTAATCGGCCCACGGCCTTAACTAAATAAAGGTTACATTCGACCTCGTTCGAATTAACACCTAATCGACCCACAACCTTAACTAAATAAAGGTTACATTCGACCTCATTTGAATTAACACCTAATCGGCCTACGGCCTTAACTAAATAAATGTTACATTCGACCTCGTTCGAATTAACATCTAATCAGACCACGGCCTTAACTAAATAAAGGTTACATTCGACCTCGTTCGAATTAACACCTAGTCAACCCACAGCCTTAACTAGATAAAGGTTACATTCGACCTCGTTCGAATTAACATCTACTCGGTCCACGACCTTAACTAGAAAGGTTACATTCGACCTCATTCAAATTAACATCTACTTAGCCCACGGCCTCAACTAAATGAAGGTTATATTCGATCACGTTGGGATGAACGCCTAATCGGCCCTCGTCCATAAATAAATATGCGACATGTTCGACCTCGTTCAGTAGGTTTCGAACCAACACCTACCGGCCCTCGGCCATAATCCAATCTAGGCTTCGTTTTAACCTCGTTCAACCTACTCGAACAAATTTATTATGACAAAGACAACCAAGCAACAAAATCAAAAAAGCGTACAAACCCTAAAAAAGAAAAAGAATCAGGTACGAATAACAAAACTGACATTTCATACTTAGAATATTTTTTACAATGGCTTGAATACACGCCTACAAAAAATACACACGTCTGCGGCTAAAAAAAGATGGAAGAAGAACTAATCACCGCCTGGCCCAGCGACACCACCAGCTTGATTGCACAGACCATCTCCACCTACCTCTTCGCCATCGCCAGCGGGATACTCATCCTCGTATCAGGCGTCCTGTTCAATCTGATCCACGCCCGCATCCTCCTCGTCATCACCGGCTTCTAGTATAGCGGGATCATAGCCACAAGCAAACCGAGCTTTATGTGCCTTAGCACGAGCATCCTCAAAGTCGGCTTCTGAAACAGCCCCCGCCCCATCAGATCCCTAAATATATCCAGCTGGGCCTCAACGTGAATCCATTCCTCGTACAAATCTCGCAAAACATCAGGAAAAGCAAAAGTACGGGAAGAGGACGGCTGAGCCAACTACTGCGCCTTCTCGACCTCGAGAGCAGCAACTCGATCATTAAGGCCCGAAGCCTCTTTTTCCAACTCCCCTATCCGCTCCTCTCTGAGCCTGGCCGTCTCTAAAGCACACTCCCGCTCAGAACGAAGAATGCGGATCACGATCTCCAGAGCCTCCGCTTTCCTCGCAGCCAACAATTGGGCCAACTCCACCTTCCCTAAACCCGATGCCTTCTCAGCGACCTCGCCACTCAGAGCGTCCACTTTGAGTTGACACTCATCAAGTTCGGCGCGCAACGAAACCACCTGGGCTTGAAGATCGGCACATTGGGCCTCGACCCCCTTGCTCACCTCAAGTTCTTCTTCTTTGTCCCTCAACGCCCCCTCGAGAACGCTACATTTTTCGATGACCCTCACCAACTCGTCATCCTTCTCCTTCAGTTCGCCTCGGAGAGCCTGGAAATTGTCGCTCCCGCTGAACCGCCTGCAGATCTCATGGTGCTTATCACGGTATTCACGATATTTCCGCTCCATCTTCTAGAAAATGGCCTTATGCCTCTCCTCTCGTCGGGCGCTCTCGATCTCCAAAATCACGGTCTGAAAGAAAGACAGAAAACGAGGAGTAAGAACGAAACTTTGAACTCGACATAAAAAACGGAGAGAGATCGAAAAGCTTACCCTAAAAGCGAGGCCGGCTATGCTCCTCGATAAAGTGGCATCCTTAAGCTTCTCAAGGGTTTTACCCTCCACATAGGAACAGAGGGACCAAGAGAAGGGACCACGTCCTCCGTGTCAACCAGTAAATCCCGGTCCAAGGGGATCACAATAGTCTGCGTGGTCCCCTCCAATCTCACTTCAAGTCAGGTAAGTCCTTCCCCCATCATCCTCACTTCCTCGGCATCCATATCGGAGACCATCTCGTAACCTTCTTCGGCTACACTTTTTCCCTTTATGTCAACCCTGGAAGAAGGATCCTCGGCTGGTGGCGAGGCCGATGGCTCATCCTGCTATAAGTCGTCAGGAACTCTCGCCGATGACCCTTCAAAATCCATCATGGTCTCAGGGAGAGACGTACCCTCCTCGGCTCCCGACGACGGCGGAATCGTGGGCGATAATTTGGCGTCATCTTCAAGTTCTATGGTCGGCGTTTCTCGGATGACGAAATCCACAATCGCCGAACTCCCCGCCCGGACAGCTCCTTCGCCGACATCACAGATCGCCTCTTACGGGGAAGCAAGTTATCACCATTCGGCGACGATTCCACCTCATCATCCTCGTCTACTAGATGACGCATAGGGGAAGCCGAGAGTCCCGTTACAGGTGCAGTCGACGACCGAGCAGACCTCACCGCAGCAGAAGGAACAAAAGCAGCCTTCCTCTTTCGAAATGCCGGAGCAGGAGCCCTCGGCCTTCTCGAAGATCCTCGGGCTGAAAAAGAAAAAAATAGAAGACTGTCACTCCCTGTACAAAACCGTAACGAGCAGGCGACCATGAGGTCAAAACGGTAAGATAAAAGATAATTACTATATATGTATAAATAAATACATATAGACGAACTCACCGGTCACGGAAGGCGCATGCCCGAATTTCTTGATAAAGGCCGGCCATTCACGAATCCCCACTATGTGAGGCAAGACCTGGCTGACCCAGTCATGAATGTCCCCGACCAAAGGAAGGGGCGAAGTGTCAGCTACACGAAGAAGGGACGGAATGTCATATTACGACTAAAACGGGCAAAACAAATGCTTGGCAAAAAGATACTTACGAGCGTAATTCCAAGCCTCAGGGAATCCGCTCACGTTGACCACCACGTCCTCCGTCTTGACGAAGAAGTAGTTGAGCCAGAACTAGCGATTTGGCTTATCGTCCATCTTCACCACCAGACTTTTACTTCCTCGGTGGCGGAGGTGCAACATCGCCCCCTATAGAAACTAGGGGCGAAGAGATGTATCAGGTGGCGAAGTGAGACTCCATGGCCAGCCAACTTCGCATATTTTGTCAACATACGGATAAGCTTGTAGATGTAAGCGGAGAGTTGGGCCGGGAAAATGCCGTAGTAGCGGCAAAATTCCTCCGCCAATGGGGGAAGAGAAAAGGAATAGCCGACATAGAACGGATACACATAGAACGCGCAATATCCGGGGCGGTGTATCTGTACCATATCGCGCCCTGCTGGAATCAGATCGATATGAGCAGAAATTTTGAACCTTGCCTTAAGCTCAGCGAGATCGACCTCGTTCATCACTGACTCCGAGGCCTCATGATCATCTTTAGGCAACTTCGAAAAGTCGGATCTAGCCTTTTCACTGCGAGGGATTATTTCCTCCACCGTAGGAAACTTCTCGTCTTCAATGGCAACAGAAACACCGTTGCCGTGAGAAGGCATGCGCACCGCCAAAGGGGTAGGGTTAGTCGCCATGCCGAAACCATAGGGTGTGTTAACCATATTCTTGAGAGAAGATGTTTTAAGCACAGAAGGGTTGGAAGCAACTGAAATCACTGGAATTAGGGGAGTGGATACGCAATGACGACGTAAAAAGGAGACAATGGTTCAATATGGAGAATGAAGAAGGAGACACAAGGATTCGATATTAAGAGTATGCAAAACAAACACAAATGGCCTCAGGTCCTTATTTATAAGAGTTCAAGCATCAGGACCAAGAAATCAGGCCATCATTACCCAGCGCAGGTATCGAAATGGCATAGGCGCGGGAAACGACGCAAAGCATCGGGAAAACGCGTCATAATGACTCATGATATCATGATGTCAGTCTGAAACAATGCGGCCCCAAAGGTTGCAGCTCACGAAAAGTCATGTTGCCACCTCGTTTGAAGCGCCACTATCCTACTTGCTCGCCCAATTTTGTCAACCACGATAAATAGAGTCCGCTCATCAAGGCCGTCTGGGCTCGGCCTCAATAAGCGGAGGGACTAACTATATGGGCCAAAATCCGCCCTAAGGGTATTTGGTCTAATATGACATTAAGGAAAGAGTCGGTCGAGGTCGACCAGAAGGCAGCAATATTCGTGGCTGAGGTGTCAACCATGGTCGAGGTCAAGCATTGCGTAAAGGACAATAACGGTTAGTTTTGAGAATAGGACATTAGAAAGAATATTCTAGTGAATATTCCCTACATTTATACTATTAGAGTTTACTTGAGATATGTGTTGAATATTAGAGTTTATTGTTAGTTATATCTGCATTAATGTTCATGCTTTAAGAGTATTTTGCACTTATTGTCATCAATCATTTACGGGATCTGTCCCCATCTCCTGCACGTTTTCGAGATTAGCATCTGGAGTTATTATCCTTAACTAGATTTAACCCATTATTACGTAAATTTAATAGTTTAACCGGAAGTTACACTTTTTGGTCAAACGCAATACCAACAATATAATGCACCTGCATAAGTTGATTCAACAATTTTACATTATAACCAAACTCAGCCATCAAATATGTTTCATATAAGTAGGTAATGTTGTCCATTGTCCAACTTCAGGCATTTTAGGACAGAAGCACCTAAAATTAAAGACACATCTCTACAAACAAAATAACTATGAGAAACCTTACCCGCAAAGAACAGATAATATCTGCAGAGCTTGTCACAAGCTTGCACCTGACTACTTACTTTTAAGCATGCATGAGAAAATCAGATAAGTTACTAATTACATGCATGTAGAAAATCCAACACGAAACGACCTAAAGAACATAGAATATAACAAATACCCAAATTTGATTCAAATTTCACAAGTTTATGTTAGAGAATTAATTTCTGTATCAATAGGAAACTATCTAGTAAAATCTTTGTTAGAAAAGTCACTATCTTGTATAGCACTGTAATTCCCCTCCAAGCAAACTGACACGGGAAAGAAAAAGCAAAAAAACACAATAAAATTAAAATTTTCATTTTGTAATTTTAGTTTGGCTTGTGCGAAGGTGGACCAAGGGTTCTTCAGAAAGTACGGAAAAAGGGGGAAAATAAGAAAGATATGGTAAGAGAAGTTACCAGCTAGCTAATCGCCGGCGAGAAAACTCCAAATCGTACCGGCAAAGCAGATTAGCAGTTGAATTTAGAAATTTAAGGACAAAGCCCCAAACTTTTAGCACCGAAACAGGAGTATACAAAGGAATTCAAGAAAATGAAAGAGCATTCGCGAACAACTATGAAAAATGTAAGTGGAAGTGGCTAAACACAAGTGGCCAAAAAATGAGAGAAGTGCTACTACACGTGTTTAGAGACAAAAGGTGAACAAATAAAATAAGATCAAGATCAGGTAAAAACGAGTTGCACGAACCAACTATGCCGCTATGGAAAGACTATAGCTTTCTTTGTATCCATAAAGAACTGCTTTGAATTCTTTACTAACAAAATTTAAACAATATAGCTAGGATTATTATTGTCGGCAAGGTACAACCCAATAAATTTACCATATTCCTAACTTGGAGAAGTTATGAACTGATATGAAATAAATATTAATGTAATCGACTTTTATATTTCATTAGTTAGTTCATGTGAATGAAACATATGCGGAAAGACATACAGTTAGCAAGCTATAAGTTCAAACTCGCATTTTTAGTTAAATAACAATTTGACCATATGTATCTAGAACTCCATACAACGATCTTACCTCATTCTAAATATACATGGTGTTTTATTGGTTTCTAAAAGCCCTATACATGTACAGTGTTGGAGACAAGGAAGATATAATGGCAAGGCACAGATGGGAAAGTTCTCCGCAAACAACTTAATCACCTTGTACCAGTATACGATAACATAGTACCAATCGCAAAGATTCAGCCGCAGTCTACTGTATGTATTACATACATGCAAATATATGTGGGGTATTTTAGGGTTACAGTTACAACTCAATAAATCTACTTCTATCCCCCTTCACAGATACAAATCTTTTGCATCGGAGGTAAAATGTTGCTACCGGCTACGGACCAAGAGCTCTATGAACTATTATGTTCCCACTGCGGGCAATAATACAGAATCGGTGTAAGGAGAATTGTTCATTGTGCAAGCTGCAATAGACGTGCGATGTTAATACCCAGGTATCACAATTTGAATTCCAAGCTCGCTAATATCTGTTAATGTAACATCTTTAAGTCCAAATGTTTTCTTCTCTCATTCTTTTTATGCAAATCAAATAACACATAAAAACTTGCATATCAGGGCCTGCTTTGATGTATAATTGCAGATTGCAGTGGAACAGTTGTTGCAACCTTATCAAGCCAATTAGGAGAGAAATTTCTTGAAATTACCTCTGCAGAAATGTATGAAATAATCTCTGTAAAGGTATGTTAGTGAGAATAAGAGACTATATTACTCATTTCTGAGCATTCATTGTACTTTAGAAAAACATTCTACCCTTGTTGAGATGCCATTGAGATAAAAAACTTGAAATAGTCTCGGCTAAAGAGCTTTCACAACCCATGGTGTCATTGTTTAGGTTTCCTTGGTTTACTACCAAATGCAAACTTGATTTGGGCCAGAGATGCACCTTTAAGTTATAACTCAGTAAACATACAAAAGAGCTATTGTACTCGCGTAAAGTCTATTTTTACTGAAACTGACAATAAATAGAAAAATCCAACATACATATTCTCAATCAACATGTGCACATACAAGAGTCAGAAAGAAAGGACTTAATAGCATCAGAAGAAGATAATTGTCACATAGTTCAGTTGAATAAATTCTTTTCTAAATTAGCCAATATACATTGCTGGTTGCCCTGCAGTTAGGTGAGAAATCAAATAATTCAGGTCAATAAAATGTTACTGTTGATAATATATTTGAAACATGAAATCTAAAAAATTTCGGCTTGGTTTTGCTTTGTATGTTCGTTTTGTATATTTGATGTGCAAATGAAATAGTGTTTATCAAACTAATTCAATCTCTTAAAAAGCTTGGAAATATTCTGGAAAAACAAAATTGATGTCGCAGACGTTATTGCTACCCAAATGGATAAGTTTAATAAGACACTAATTTTATATCACGGACCAAACTTCATGTACATTTTAAGCTTCTCACAAAATCTCTCCAATGAGCTCATCGGGACGAAACCTCAAATAACAAAGCTTTAGAATGATTACCTGAAACTCATACATTTCAATTTCATAGACTAACCATACGACATACTAGAAGTTATCAGGTTCGGGCCCGGGCTCAGCACGGGCCATTTTTCACTAGTCTAATATATAATATACTAGTAAAAGGTGTATATTATGGACTTTTATTATTAATATCGGTGTTGATAATGTATTTTTTCCAACCGGCCGATGATGTGTTAATATTGTGAAATTCTTTGCTTATGTTTGTTTCTATCTGTCTTTATTTTAAAATGCCAACCTAATTTAAACATTATAAATAACTTTTTAAATTTCAATGTATTCGTTGTTTGATATTAAAATCTTGTAAGAATTAAAAATTATAAGTACGTTCTTATAAATTCTCATAGTATGGTATTTTGGCAATTTATTTTTTTCCGAATGGCTTTATCACTCTAATTTGTTACAAGCTAAGAAGGTTGTATTATTTTTGGTAATATGAAAATCTTCTTTTCCCATAATTTTGATTACTATAAGCCAGTTGCGATTTTATTTGATGTTAGGTTTGTTGAGGGGGGTGGGGTTGGATTTGGTTTTCTCATTAGTTAGCTTTTGATTTTCTTAAAATTTAGAATTTTGGATTCTTTCTTTTTTGGTGTTCCTAATGGTTGGGTTGTGATTTTTGATGGATTTTGATTTTGATATTTTTTGGGCTTTCTTATTCTTCCAGTAGTTAGCTTTTGATTTACTTGAAATTTGGATTCTTGGGTTACTATCTGATTATATCTGGTCAAAAGAGGATACCAAACTGCTTTAATATTTTGTTTCCCGTTCTACCTTTCTTTTAGAGAAAATGACGCTCTTCTTCTCATTTTTGTTTATGTGATTGCTTCTTCTTCATCATCTTTTTTTTCGGGTCCTAATGATAATTTATAAGCACATATCTTTGGAAATGGGTATTGATGGTGATTTATATTTTAATGGTATTTGGAAGATACAATGTAATTTCATATAAAAGTTTTATATACACAGTGTATAAAAGTTGTATATGCACTGTTATATGTATATAATTACACTATATATAATAATATTATTATAAAAATTATATATATACTGTTTTACACTGTATAAAAATTATATATACGCTATTACATTGTATAATTTTTATATATAAAGTGTATCATGTATTTTTCAGTGTATATTATAAAAATTATATATAAACTATTATAAAATGTATAAAATTTGTATATATACTATTACATTATATAAATTTTGTATATAAAGTGTATCCTCTATATTTTAGCGAATCCCTAATGTATTGTTAGTGTATATTCATGGCTCTGACTTCTTTGCAGCAACCTCACAAATGTATATATAATGTATATATGTTATATAATAGGTGTATATGTACAGTTATACAATTTATATACATTATTTATACAATGTAAATATTGTTGGTCATATAATGGTGTTTTTCTGGCCATTTTGGAGGTTGGAACTCCATGATTCTTTTGGGATGAATTTATGTGCATTTGCTGTGAAGAAGTGAAGGGTAAAGTATATTTCTGCAGGTGGTTATTGCTGCTATTTTCTTCTTATTATTTATATATAAGATGTATAATTAGTGTATCTCATATATAATAATTTTATATTTAGTGTATATGTCGTATAATCTATGTATCTGTAAACACTTTGAGTTTTTATAAAGTATACACTAACTATACAATATATATAATTCATTATACAATTTTAACCATGAGAATTTTTTAGTCTTTGGGTCATTTTCGGTGAGCAAATAAAAGAGAAAGAGATTTGTAGGTGTTGATAGTGATCGGCAATGGCTAAGGTCGCCGATGAGGAAGAGTTCTAGGTCCTTTGATTTTTCTATGTTAGGTATTGATAGTGATATGCTTTTCTTTGTTTTGGAGATTTAAAAGAAAGAATATTTTCGGAACAAAAGCATTTCAAAAGACAAATTAATTCCAATTTAAAACAGAAAATTTATTTCATTTCCAGATTTAAAAAATATTTCCTTACCATCCCTGTTCCTAATACCCAAGTTCAAGTATAACCAACCCTAAACAGACCAGACCAAACACAAACTTTCTTTTATTCAAAACTCACATGGCCAAGATAAGAAACCACCATATCATGAGCCAAACCCAAAGAATTAAGCATAAAATACGTAGATCTGTCATTAATCCCAGTTAAAAAAAGAATGAAGGAGACCCTTGTAAAACAAAGAAAGACTAGTTATTCAACTAGCGAAATTGAAAAAATACCTTAATAAAAAGAGGAGAAGAAGAAACCCAACTGTCACGACCCAAAATCTCGTCCGTCGTGATGGCGCTTATCTCAATACTAGGCAAGCCGACAATCCCAATAAATCACCATATCTTTTAAGTATGAAAACATAATATCTTAATTTAGCGGAAGAAAAACTCACAAATACATATATAAATACTCCCAAAATCCGGTATCACTGAGTGCATGAGCATCTAATATGAATACAAGTCTGGAAAATACGGTCCATAATAGTCTGAGACCAAACGCAGTAAATAAGGAGATAGGGAAGGAGAGACAAGGTCTGCAGAACACGACAACTACGTCTAAATCTCCGGAAAATAAATTAACTGTGCGAGAGAATCAACACCCGCTATATCCAAAAGTATCTGGATCTGCACACGAAGTGCAGGGTGTAGTATGAGTACAACCAACTCAGCAAGTAACAATAATAAATAAGGAACTGAAGATAGTGACGAGCTACACAATTATAGTTCACTTTCAGTAATTCTAGCAAAGAATAGACATGCTTTCAAATCTAGCAGTTTAAGTCAAATCAATTTTATACAGTTCAAGTTCATGTAATCCGGATATAAAATCTTTTAGAGAATTTTACAACAGTGACAGACAACAACTAAGTACAACAACAAATGAAAAACAAGTACAACCTCTCAGGGCAACAATCACTCAACTCGTCACAACAGCTCAATCACTCGGCTCTCAACCCTCAACACTCACACTCAATGGGTACCCGCGCTCACTAGGGGTGTACAGACTCCGGAGGAGCTCCTACAGCCGAAGCACTATAATCTGCACGGACAACTCACGTGCCATAATATAAATATCTGGATCCGCACGGACAACTCACGTGCTATAGTATAATATAAGGATCCGCACGGACAACTCACGTGCTGCACGGATAACTCACGTGCTGCACGGATAACTCATGTGCTGCACGGATACCTCATGTGCTATAGTATAATATAAGGATCTGCACGGACAACTCATGTACTGCACGGACAACTCACGTGCTATAGTATAATATAAGGATCCGCACGGACAACTCATGTGATGCACAGACAACTCACGTGCTATAGTATAATATCTCACAATCAGGCCCTCGGCCTCACTCAGTCATAAATCTCTCCAGTCTCTCAGGCTCTCATCAATCATGGAATCAGCCCAAACAACAATGATATGATGCATCAATAATGAACAATAGAGACTGGGATAAAATAAACAAGTAAACTGTGACTGAGTACAAAACATAATTTAAGCAGATAGTTCAACATGTACACGACCTCAGTGGGTCCCAACAGTACCAACATTTAGCCTAAACATGGTTTCTAACATAACTTATTGTCAAATTTTCACAACACATAGAGAGCACATAGTTATTAACAAGTTATTCAACTTTACAGTTTTCACGGGATGGACCCAGTCACAATCCCCTCGGTGCACGCCCACACGCCCGTCACCTAGCATGTGTGTCACCTCCAAAATAGTCACATGACCCAAAATCCGGGGTTTCATACCCTCAGGACCAGATTTAAAACTGTTACTTATCTCAGAGTGTGAAATTCTTTACTTTGCTATGCCCTTGCCTCGCAAATCGGCCTCTGAATGCCTCGAATCTAATCACAATAATTTATTTTAGTCAATAAAATTTATTAAAATTAATTCCATATGAAATCACAATTTTCTATAAAAATCCGAAATTTAACTCAAAAATTGCCCGTGGGGCCCACATCTCAGAATTCCGATGAAACCCACAAAATCCGATAACCCATCCAATTACAAGTTCAACCATATTAATTTCACTCAATTCCGACTCCAAATCGATGTTCAAAACTCAAAAATTCATTTTTATGAACTATAGAAATTTCCTTCGATTTTCTCTTGAAGATTCAATAACCTTACATTAAAAATGAAGATTAATTCATGAAACATAATCACAATGGAGTCAAGAACACTTATCCCAAGATGTGTGGAAACATTCCTCTCCAAAATTGCCTAAACCGAGCTCCAAAATCCGAAAAATGGGAGAAAAATCGCGAACCCTCGAACTTAAAGACTTCTGTCCAGTTAATCCGCATCTGCAGACAGTATTTGCGCACCTGCGCCTCCGCTTGTGCGAGCAAAATGTCGCATTTGCGGACTTCACTCGTCTGCCCAGTCTCCGCTTCTGCGCATCTCAGCTCGCACCTGCGAGCTCGCTTGTGCGAGTTTGCTGTCCGCTTCTACGAACCTTGTGTACCTGCGATATCTATTGCGCTTTTGTGTGGTCGCACCTGCGAGTCAAGTTCCGCAGGTGCAATTGCACCAGAAGGCAGAAACTTCAGATTTCTTCTAAGTTCGAATTTGATCCGTTAACCATCCGAAACTCACCCGAGCCCCTCGGGACCCTGTCCGAACATACCAACAAGTTCCATAACATAACACGGACCTACTCAATGCCTCAAATCATATTAAACAACATCAAAATGATGAATCGCACCTCAATTCAAAATCTATGAAATTTGAACTTTTAAATTCTATATATTGTGCCGAAACACATCAAATCAATCCGGAATGACTTCAAATTTTGCACTCAAGTCACATTTCACATTACGGACCTATCCCAATTTCCAGAATCGGATTCCGACTCTGATATCAAAAAGTCAACCTCTCGGTCAAACTTCCCAAAAATTCAACTTTCGCTATTTCAAGCCTAATTCTACTACGGACCTCCAAATATTTTTCGGACACGCTCCTAAGTCCAAAATAACCATACAGAGCTATTGGAATCATCAGAATTCAATTCCAAGGTCGTTTACACATAAGTGAATATCAGGTCAACTTTTCCAATTTAAGTTTTTAATTTTGAGACTAAGTGTCTCATTTCACTCCGAAATCCTTCCGGACCCGAACCAACTAACCCGATAATTCATAAATCAACTATAAGTCGTAAATTGAGCAGTAAATGGAGGAGTGGGGCTGTGATACTTAAAACGACCAGTCGGGTCATTACATTCTCCCCCACTTAAACATACGTTCGTTCTCGAACGTGCCAAGAGTTGTTCTTAACCTTCAAATCTCTATTCCACCTTACCACGCACATACCCGGGGTGATCTCACGCCACCCTATTCTATAAGGCCTGACCACACAACAAAACTGAAAATCGTTAATTTAGCCTTAGCCCAAAAACCTTGGAATTCAATTCCCAACCTTCAGAATTTCTTTTCAAGATACGAATCTTACATTTACACACTGTATGAGTCTGAACAAGCTGCATCGAGCTATAACTATAATCACGGATATAATCACCAACATATTACACAACTCGCCCACTCGTAGCACCATTCCTGATCACAGTAACTACTCCAAACCAACCAAGTACTAGCATTAAACCCCATATCGAACAAAAACTCATCCCTACACCTTCGTACATTGTTGATAATAAAAGAAACACACAAAAACTCGTAACCATTCATCAGATCCACCAGTTGTGGAGGTCCTTCTCCTTCGACAAGAACCATAGTAAATTTCTACGTCGACTTTCAATATTATTAAACACAACTAACCCACTGACACGCCACATCAATATAACTCCAGCCACCACTGCGCAATCTGTGTACCCAAATATGGGAGATGTCTCAAGGAAGAGAACCATATTGAAAGTTCAACAAGAACCACCACAACCACAATGTTACAACCAACTCCTTAAATTTCGTGAAGAGGATAACCATAGGTGCATGTACACAATTTCTCAAATACGCTACTCATGTAATTTTTATCGTAGAGGAAGGAAAGCAATGAAATCCGATAAATTATCAAAGAAATAAAATTCCCACACACGGCACGGACAACTCACGTGCCAATAATATGAACCGCCTGGCATGGTCACAGGCTTCCAGTCCCAGCATATCATACATGAGTAATTAAACAAGTACACTTGTATATGATAATGAAATAAGATTCTCATGCTCCTGGACTGGTATAAATAGCACGCCATAGTGCAAGTATGCGTAAAGTCTGTTATCACACTTCAAATCGGCAATTTTACGCAGAATTAGTAACTACCCCATTTATTTAGGGAATCATCTTCTTTGTAACCTTAAGTATAGACCAGATAGTTCTCAACAAAGGTACGAATACGGGAAACATTATAACTTTACACTTAACAGTCAACTCTAGGCATATTATAGCCTAAGCATTCCTCCGAGTATGAATACTTGCTCTAAAAATCCTCACATATATGCGCACTCATAGCGCATAGCTATCATAAATAATTAACGCAACTAGTTCCTCCACTTAGTTTAAATAAAATACTCACCTCAAATAGGTCGCAACCCTGAAACAATATGCTTCTAAGAACTCTCAATCTCTAAATTCATCGAACACATGAATCACCATAACTGATCTCAACTCTAGCACTAGAATGACTAACACGTCTTCCATTCACGATCTTCCCATGAGGAATACTTTCATAATTCTTTTGTGTCATATAAAAATAATTTGAATATCAGCAGTCTATCAACCAGGTGAGTACTGCAATACCGATGAACATCAGTAAGTCAAAACACAACGCGCCTTCTGAAGTGCGCACCCTTCTCAGGAATTACCGAGCAGTTATAACATTAATTGAAACATCTGAAATTGACCATGCTGTCCAACATTCGTTACCTTCTCTTCAAGACTGAACTGTCATTTTGTACATGTAAATTCCAATCCCGCATAACACACCACATCTATTATGCTATCATGTGACAAGCACAAGAATTCCATTATCAACTCTGAGTCACCAGCAAATTACATACCTTTTTAATTAGAAACCTCTCTCTTGCTCCTTTCTAGGAGGAAATCACAATACACAACACGTTTCATACACCGGTAGAAAATATCCGGTTCAGACCATGGTAGAAACCATCATGAACACTTTGAATTCCATTTGCACATAACCAAACTATCAGAGTTGAATTCCTCCAACTCCACCAAGCCACACAAGTTGCCAAATCCGAGAGTAATGCCACAAAAGACCAGTAAAGTCCCACATCATCATAAGAACCAAAAGAACCGAGCATACCATTATCATACTGATCCAACATGTTACCCATTTGTCCTATTTTCTTCGAGTTTCTTCTGAATCACCCTCAAGTTTACATTTCTCCTTGTCAAAACACTACTATCCTTACCCAAAGCTCACTACAAGACATCCTAATATAAAACCACATTGCCCTAAGGCCCATAAGCCACCGTATTCTTCTTAAGCACATTCATAAATACCCCAACCGTAACACTCACTCTCAAAATACCTTATGCGAATTTAAAATTGTTCTTCTTTCCTTTCTTATACTGAAATGTAGAATCCATAGTCAAACAGAATTACCACATGTCCCGATACCATCCAATGTAAGTAACTGATTCTAGTGATATACAAATTCGATAAATTTTCAATTTTCACATATACATTTTGAATCCATTAGAATCCTCTTGATAGTCATCCACTCTACTCAAATCTAATTTACTCTGGTCCAAACGGGCCGAAAGACATGTGCTCCTTTAGCACAATCAACACTCAAATAAGTAACCCTGCCTTAACACGACCAATCAAATTCATACTTCGTGTGCACTACATCCTTCAAAATAACAACTTAATCATTCCATAATTTTTATATTTTCATAAAGTGCAATGTAACCCGTATCCAGGAATTTACTCACCTGTCATCCTCGATATCCACCTCTGTAAGTCATAACTAAACCACAAGTATGCCTCAGACCAAAACTAAAATTTAACACATAACCATGAAATCAAATTGTCAATAGCAGTCTCCCCCACTTAGCTTTAAGCTGTAATTATATAAAATTAGAACCCACAAGGATTTCTCCTTCTCAATTACCAAGATCTCGCACCGTTAACCCGCCAGATTTCTCGAAGTCTTTTGTTAAGCTTTTCATGAACATTCTAAATTGCCAGCCACAGTCACACACTCGACCTCTTACCAGCTAGCAAGTAATATTTCTCGCAGAAGTTTCATCAACATCACGCCATCGCTAACTACTCACCGGAGATAACCCACCTGTGGAATTCCTTGCCGACATCTTCCAACGACGCTGCACTGGGTGCAACGACCACGTAAATAGTAAATTCTCCAGAGCTCATGCTCGCCCACCATTTGTATAAATTTGCACTTTCCCTATTGACATTAAATGAAAGTTTAACAATGCCTTCCAAACTCAAGTCATATTCAATCTTTCTCCGTACAGTAACCATCACTCCAAATAAAGTCCGTAGGCCAAATCACATTCTATCACGATTCCAAACCGTTTTACACTTTGGTTAAACCATCTCCTTTAAGCAACTTCTCAACCCCTACCTCTCCTACTTGACCTGCTAGTACTTCAATCACCGCGAAATACTTCCCGTCATGTCTTCCCTCACACTTTGCTACCCAACTGTTGCATCAAATAAAAATGCATCTCTGTAGCACCTGAACCAATAAATTGTTACCGACTCTAAGCCTCTTCGAAGATCATCTTTCTCGAGCCATCAACATTAGAAATACCCATTCGATTCTGAACCGCTGCACACAGCTATCTCTGGCAACCGCCCCTCATGCACCATTTCATAACACCTTGCCCCGAAGGCGAAATCTAAGAAGACTGTAACACTGGCGGACCATAATGCATTCAAACAAGGACAACGACACAACATCACAATAAAAATTCGACCATGCTCGCAAACACCAAGTCTTGTTACTTTAACAACCAAACTTGGACATCTATAGTCTGATTGCCTTTCCTCCATTGGAATTAATTGTTGAACCCCTTAATCATGCACTGAGAAATCCTCTCTTCGAGCCATTCACCGCCTCAACATATAACAAGCACCTTACCATTACACCAATATTGTGCGATAACAACGCATAGCCATCGTAGCAACTCGTGCACAGTCTCAAAATCATAAAAAAAAAATTAGATACTGAGCTGGAATAAAAGAGCATTCAAATCATCTTAACGCATCCCGCAGTTATATCATACTCATCACAAAGCCATTCCACCGCTCATCGAGCCACAAATTCCACTCGCATGGACATTATTGGACATATGAGTCCAAATGTACATGTTACAACTGAAGCTACCGAGCCTAAGCCGTGGTCTAAACCTGGCCTCAAGTCCTCCAGACTGGCCCATCACCAAAACATGGAATACACATCTCAAACATCGTTCATGGAATCACAAGTCGGCGATGCACAGCTGATACCGAGCGCTCATATGCGCATACGAAATGCGTGGAAGAAATTCAAAGAGTTATGTTTCAAGCTGAATCAATTCCGCATGATAGAATACAAGAAAGTAAAATTTTCCTAACGGTTCGACAGCCTCTTGAAGATAAGTACAGACGTCTCCGTACAGATCCGCAAGATTCTACTAAACCTGCTCACGACTCGTGAGACCTATGTAATCTAGAGCTCTGATACCAACTTGTCACGACCCAAAATCTCGCCCGTCGTGATGGCGCCTATCTCAATACTAGGCAAGCCGATAATCCCAATAAACTACCATATCTTTTAAATTTGAAAACATAATATCTAAATTTAGCGGAAGAAAAACTCACAAATACATATATAAACACTCCAAAACTCGGTGTCACTAAGTGCATGATCATCTAATATGAATACAAGTCTAGAAAATACGGTCCATAATAGTCTGAGACCAAAAGCAGTAAATAAGAAGATAGGGAAGGAGAGACAAGGTCTGCGGAACACGGCAGCTACCTCTGCGATCCCAATGCGCATCTAGGACTCAGCCTCCCTCAGCCATGCATCGCATCAGCGGCTCCAGGTCCACTTCTGCGGACTCGCACCTACGGTAAGACCTTCATAGGTGCGATAACACCAGAACAAGTCTGCCAAATAATATGAAAATGATCCGGAACTCATCCGAAATACAGCTGAGACCCTCGGGACCCCGTCTAAACACACCAATTAGTCCCAAAATATAAACACAAAATAATATCAAAATCACAAATTGCACCTCAATTCAAGCCTAAAGAACTAATCAACTTCCAACTTTTCAAAACTCATGCCGAACCATATATAACCAACTCGTAATGACATCAAATTTTGCACACAATTCCTAAATGATATAACAGACTTATTCTAACTCTAATCCAACTCCGATATTATCAAAGCCAATTCCTGGTTAAACCTATGAACCTTTCGAACCTTCAAGTTTCAAACTTTCCCCAAATAGAACCAAATCAACCTAGGAACCCCCAAATCAAAATCCGGACATATGCATAAATCCAAAATCACCATATGAACCTATTGGAACCATCAAAACATCATTCTAGGATCGTCTAAGAAAAATTCAAACCTTGGTCTACTCTTACAACTTAAGCTTCCAATCTCGGAACTAAGTATTCCGATTCACTCCATAACCTCCCCGAACCCAAGTCAACTATCCATGCAAGTCACATAACGATAAATACACATGTCAAGCATCAAATGGGGGAAACATGACAAAAATAATCAAAACAGTCGGTCGGGTCGTTACATTCTCCCCATCTTAAACAAACGTCCGTCCTAGAACGAGTTTAGAGCCCTACCTGAAATACCGAAAAGGTAAGGATATCTGCTCTGCATATCATGCTCGGTCTCCAAAGTTGCCTCCTCGATTGGTTGACCCCTCCACTGAACCTTCACCGAAGCAATAATCTTCGACCTCAGCTTTCGAACTTGCCTGTCAAAAATGGCTACCGACTCCTCAATATAAGTCTAATCCTTGTACAACTACACCGAGCTAAAATCTGACACATATGACGGATCATCTTAGTACTTCCGGAGTATGGAAACATAAAACACTGAATGAACTCCCGATAAAGTAGTTGGCAAGGCAAGTCTGTAAGCCACCTCACCAACCCTCTCCAAGACCTCAAATGGACCAATATACCGAGGGTTCAACTTGCCCTACTTCTCGAACCTCATCACACTCTTCATGGGTGAAAATTTGAGTAGAACCTTCTCACCCACCATGTATGCTGCATCTCAAGCCTTCCTATTAACATAACTCTTCTGCCTAGACTGCGTTATACGAAGCTGCTCTTGAATCATTTTCACCTTCTCCAAGGCATCACGAACTAGATCAGTGCCCAATAACCTAGCCTCCCCCGGCTCAAACCAACCAACCGAACACATCACCTTCCATATACGTCCTCATACAGAGCCATCTGGATGCTCGACTGATAGTAGTTGTATAGGCGAACTCTGCTAATGATAAAAACTGATCCGACCGACCCCCAAAATCAATGACACAGACTTGCAAAATGTCCTCCAAGATCTGAATAGTACACTTGGATTGCTCATCCTTCTGAGGATGGAATGCTGTACTCAACTTGACATGTGTGCCCAACTCACACTACACTTCTCTCCTAAAATTCAATGTAAACTGATTGCCTCGATCCAAGATAATAGACACGGGCACACCATAAAGGTGAACAATCTCTCGAAGATAAATCCGAGCCAGCTGCTCTAAAGTGTAGGTAGTGATGACTAGAATGAAGTGTAGACTTGGTCAGTCTGTCCACAATGACCCACACAACATCAAATCTCCTCAAGGTACATGGCAGCCCAACCACAAAATGCTTTTGATACACTCCCACTTCCACTCTGGTATATCTAATATCTGAAGCAAATCACCACGTCTAGGATGCTCATACTTCACTTGTTGACTATTCAAAAATTGTACAACATACTCCACAATATACTTCTTCATCCTCCGCCACGAATAATGCTGCCTCAAATTGCGGTACATCTTCGCGGCACCTAGATGAATGGAATACCGCGAACTATGGGCATCCTCAAGAATTAACTCTCTCAAACCATCCACATTAGGAACACAAATCCCACCCTGAAGCCTCAATACCCCATCATCACCAATAGTCACCTCCTTAGCATCACCCTTCTGCACAATGTTTCTTAGGACAAGCAAGTGGGGATCATCATACTGACGCGCCTTGATGTTCTCAAACAAGGACGACCATAATACAACACAAGAAAGAACCTTGTTAGGCTCCGAAATATCTAACCTCACGAACCTGTTGGCCAAATCCTAAACATCCAAAGCTAATAGTCTCTCCCCAGCTGGAATGAAAGCATGGCTCTCCAATATGCCTTCCTACTCAAAGCGTCGGCCACCACATTGGCCCTACCCGGATGATAAATAATGGTGATATCACAGTCCTTCAGTAGCTCTAACCACCTCCGTTACCTCATGTTCAAAGTCTTTTGCTTGAATAGATATTGAAGACTCTAGTGATCGGTGAACACCTTGCAAGAAATGCCATAAAGATAATGCCTCCAAATCTTGAGCACATGAACAATGGCTGCTAACTCCAAATCATGCACTTGGTAGTTCTTCTCATAGGGCTTCAACTGACGTGAAGAATAAGCAATCACCCTACCCGTGAAACATCATAATAGACTGTATAAGAACCTGATCGCTATGGCAAAATCAGAACTGGAGATGTTGGCAAGGCAGTCTTGAGCTTCTGAAATCTCTCCTCACACTCATCTAACCACCTGAATGGGACACCTTTTTGATTCAACCTAGTAAGAAGGGATACGATGGATGAAAACCGCTTTACAAAATGACAATAATACCCAACCAACCGTAGACAACTCTAGAGCTTTGTAGCGGTAGAAGGTCGGGGCCAACCGTGAACAAACTCAATCTTCTTCGGATCTAGATTATTCCCCCCACTGGATGCCACGTGACCCAAGAATGCCACCGAGTCTAACCGAAACTTTCACTTGGAGAATTTAGCATATAACTTCTTCTCCCTCAAAGTCTGGAGCATGATCCTCAAATGTTGCTCATGCTCCTTCTGGTTGCGAGAATACCCAATATATCATCAATGAAGACAGTGATGAAGGAATCCAGATAAGGTTAAAATACGTTGTTGATCAAGTGAATGAAAGCTACTAGGGTATTGGTCATCCCAAACGACAACACCAAGAACTCATAATGCGCATAACGAGTCCTGAAAGTCGTCTTAGGAATATCTGAAGCCCTGATCTTCAACTGATGGTATCCCGATCTCAAGTCAATCTTCGAGAATACCCTAGCACCCTGAAGATGATCAAATAAATCATCAATACACAATAGTGGATACCTATTTTTGGTGGTAACCTTGTTCAACTGCCTTTAGTCAATGCATATCCTCATAAGACCATCTTTCTTTTTCACAAATAGTACCGATGCACCCCAAGGTGACACACTAGGCCCAATGAAATCCTTATCAAGCAATTCCCCTAGTTGTTCCTTCAATTTCGAAAACTCCGCTGGTGCCATGCGATATAGTGAAATAGAGATGGGTTGAGTGCCCGGCACCAGTGGCACACTGAAACAATACCCGTGATCACGACGTCAGAAGCAACTGCCTTTGGCCTGGCAAACAATGCATAGCAACGGGCTTATCCACCTCCTAACTGTCCTCCCCCTCTAGGGCGACCTCAAACTAATTGAGCCCCACCCTTAACTGGAAAGCGAGTGGTGTAGCTACTGGTGCTGGAACCATAGGCTATGTGCTATACTGTGGGAAACTACTCAGAAGTCTGGGGAAATCCCTCTTGATATGAATCAAGTACCCATACCCAAAACAACCCTTCCTCTAACGAGGTTGTTAACCCTGCGACTGACCCTGATAAATCGAATAACTACCTGTAAAACCCTGAGCAGATGAAGCACGACAAGAACTTTATGCCGACATCGCACTGAATGATGACTGAACTAGGTGAGCAATGTATGATTTATGGCTAACTAATAAACTATGGGGAATCTGATGAGCTAACTGAGCGGACCTAAAAGGACAACCTTTGCTTTGATGTGACTAGCCTCCAAACGAGGCACCACCAAAACCACCCAAACCACGGGTCCTTTTGGCCTCCCACTCCTCACTCTCAAGCCTGCGAACATACTCCAAGTTCCTGGAAATCTCAACCACCTATTCAAATCTAGCATCCGTCTCAGACTCTCGGGCCATACTATATTGAAGACCATAGTTGAGACCATATATGAACCTCCTGATCCTCTCTCTCTCAGTAGGGACTAAAACACTACATTACGTGACAACTTTGTGAATATCATCTCGCACTGGGTCACAATTATGTCCTCCTAGTGTAGAGAACTGAGAATTGACACCATGTAAGTGGTGTTGCGTTAGCTGGTCTGCCTGACTCATAGGTTTGCCACCATATGTAGGTTGGCCGCATCAGCTGAAAAATAGTAAAGTCAACTCCATTGGAGTCCACAAGTCTCGTTGTGCAAAGAATCTGTGACATTGATCAAGAAAACCCCGAGCATTCTCTGACTCTCCTCCACTGAACTGGGGAGGTTGAAGCCTTTAGGACCGCTCTACCCTTTTCTGCTCTACATCAGTCAAAGATGGTCCAACGAGCCTGCGCTGCAATAACTGGCTGCACAGGCAAAACCCCCGGTGTTTAATAACCCTTAGCTAGTTGCTCTAGTGTACGAGCGACAAGAGCCTGGGCTCTTCCCCTGGCCTGTGAGGTAGCTAAAGCAACTCGTATCATACCTACATTTGCTAAGCTTGTATACGTACTCAATATCTGGGCCAATGCAATAGGTACTGCAGGTGTCTGAGCTTGTCCAACTGGCTCAAACATATCCAAAACTTGCTCCTCTATTGGAGCAATTGGTGGCTCCACAGGTGTTGTTCTAGCTATAGCGCGAGTCCCACCTAGACCCTGGTCCCCGACTAGAGGCACTGGTGTCTGCCCATCTAATCTGGCTGAACGTGTCCTCACTATCTGTGAGATAATAGAAGAGTAAAGGTTCAAACTTTGAAAATAACAAATCCACATGACAAGAATGAAAGAAAATAAAATTTTTCCTAACAGTTTAGTAGCCTTTCGAACATAAGTAAAGACGTCTCCGTACTGATCTGCAAGACTCTGCTAAACTTGTTCATGACCCGTCGATCCTATGAATCAAGAATTATAACTAACCTCAACGAGGTAATAGCACCAAGAATTATCAATGAAACTCATTAATAACCTGCCAAGTTCATAAATTTCACAAGTACACAACAATAGTACCATCTAATCACAAAAACACAGAAAGCGTCACCTTGATGTACAAGAGATAATGTGCCAAAGCCCTTTATCAATTAATAATCCATCATATAGAGAAGATATGCCTGACAACGCATGTATACATTCCTAATCTCGCATATAGAGAAGATATGCAAATAAAACATGTATAAATCCAGGGAAATTGTAAGTAGAGAAGAAATGTAATAACCAAACTAAACACGGATCAGTTTTCCTCATACCACGTGTACACCATAAAGAGAGAAACATGAGAAGGTGTTCCTAGGGGGATGAATCGTTATCCACACGCTGCACGGATAACTCACGTGCCATAAATAACAACCATATGGACAACTCACGTATTATCATAACTCAAATCCGTACGGACCACTCACGTGCTATCAACCCAATCATATCACACAGAATGCATATAAAAGAATATATGTACATAAACAATGGATATCAAAGTAAATACTCATGGACTGATATAAGTGACATGATAAGGTGTAGGCATGTGCAAAGTGTATTACCATATTTCAAAATTAGGCGATTACGCCACCAAATAGTAATTTACATCTTTGAATAGGAGATTAATAAACAAATAACCTCTAACATGATTCAATTAGCTCAGAAAGGGGGCTAAAACATAAAAATCATGATAGAATGAAGCTTAGCAACTAATTCAAGGCATATCATAGCCTAATCACTACCCCGGGCATGGATAATACCCCGGCGCATGCACATATGTTTGACCACCTTCATATGTGCGCCATCCATAGCGCGTATCAACCACTAATAACAAAGGAAACTAGTGACCCATCTAAGTTTAGGTAAGATACTTACCTCAAGCAAGCCAAATCAATACTCTAGAAATCCCTTCCCGCTCAAACCAACCTCCGAACGGCTCGAATCCTGGCAAAATAACGTAATAACATCAATAAAAGCCAAAGGAAACAATCCCAAATAATAAATCTTTGATCTTGATACAAATACTTAAAGTCAACCAAAAAGCCAACCCCAGGCTTGCACCCCGAAACCTGGCAAAACTCACAAATACCGGACACTCATTCCAATACGAGTCCAAATATATGTGTTTCATCCAAATCCAACCTTAAATCGACCCCTAAATCACCAATTTTCAATCTCAAAAAAACATAGCAAACCCCCATAAATTTCTCCTTTAAATTACCTAATATAGGTGTAATAAACCATGGGGAAGCAAGATCTAACATCCAAATCAAGTAGAGATTACTTACCCTTCAATTTTTAGTGAAAAACCCTCCAAATATCACCCCTAACCGAGCTCCAAAACTCCAAACGATGAAACATAACCAAAACCCTCAAAAAATATATTCTGCCCAACAGTTCAGCATTTGCAGACTAAAATCTCGCTTTGGCGCCCGCATCTGCCGAAAAACTATCACAAATATGGGAATCACTTAACTCCCAACTATCCGCTTCTGCGGACCTCCCGTCGCTTTTGTGCATCCACTTCTACGGACAGAACTTCGCTTCTACGCTCCTAATGCCGTATCTGCAGATTCAACCCCCAACCATGCATCGTATCTGCAGCCCCATATCTGCTTCTGTGAACTCACACATGCGGTAACACTAGAACATGTCTGCCAAATAACATTAAAATGATCCGGAAGTCATCCGAAACACACCCGCGACGCCTAATACCTTGTCAAAACATACCAACAAGTCCTAAAACATAACACAAACCTACACGAGGGTTCAAATCATAAAAATAGCATCAAAACCACGAATTATACCTTAATTCAAGCCTAAGGAACTAACCAACTTCCAATATTCCAAAACTCATGCCGAACTACATCTAACCAACTCGGGATGACCTCAAATTTTGCACACAAGTCTCAAATGAGATAACAGACTTATTCCAACTTTCAAAACAATAACCCAAACCCGATATCATAAAAGGCAACTCATGGTCAAACATATGAACCTTCCAAACCTGTTTTCAACTTTCACCAAATAGAACCAAATCAACCTAGGAACTTCCAAATTCAGATTTGGATATATGTCTAAGTCCAAAATTACCATACGAACCTATCGGAGCCATAAAAATACCGTTCTAGGGTTGTCTACATAAAAAGTCAAACCTTGGTTAATTCCTACAACTTAAGCTTTCAACCTTTAAACTAAGTATTTCGATTCACTCCAAAACCTCCTCGAACCTAAGACAGCCATCCTTGCAAGTCACATAACAAAAAATACACATATGTAAATCATCAAACAGGGGAAACAAAGGTAAAATACTCAAAACGTCCGGCCAAGTCATTACAGTAATGACCCAATCGGTCGTTTTGTGTAGTTAAACCCGTTCTCCTATTTGATGCTTCTCGTATGTTCATTTGTTGTTTTGTGTATTGCAGGTATGTTTGGTTTGAAGAAGGTTCTGGAATGAATTAGAATACTTAATTTCATGGTTGGAAGCTTAACTTGTAAGAGGTGACCAAGGGTTGACTTTGGTGTAAACGACCTCAAATTGATGATTTGATGGTTCCAATAGATTCGTATGGTAATTTTGGAATTATGTGTGTGTTCGTATTTGGATTTTGAGGTTTCCAGGTTGATTTGGTTGTATTTGACGAAAACTGTAGGTTTGGAAGGTTTCTAAGTTTGACCGGGAGTTGCCTTTGAGTCTATCGGGGTCAGATTATTGTTTTGAAAGTTGGAATAGGTTTGTTATGTCATTTGAAACACGTGTGCAAAATTTGGGAGCATTCAAAGTTGGTTAGATATGATTCAGTTTGAGTTTCAGAAGTTAAAAGTTGATTAGTTCATTAAGCTTGAAATAAAGTGCGATTCATAATTTTGATGTTACTATGTGTGATTTGAGACCTCGAGTAGGTTCGTGTATATTTTGAGACTTGTTCATGTGATTGGACATGGTCCCCGGGGCCTCAAGTGTATCAGAAGGATTTCGGACCATTTGAGCTTGGTTGGATAACTGAAGTCTACTAGTGTTTGGTGTGTTTCACGATCGCGAAACAGTTCTCGCAATCACAAAGTCTTAATTTGGGAACAGGCAATTTGTTCTTTGTGTTCGCGATGGGGAAGCTGCGTTCGCGATGCTTTGTTGATCAAAGGCCTTCGCGTTTGCGGCCTAGGCATTGTGTTCGCATAGAAGCAAGGCATGTTGTGTTGGTTAGGCATTTGGCCTTCGCGTTCGCATGATGGCAATTGTGTTTGCTAGGCAAGTGGGAATTTGTGCTTCGAGTACACGGGATGGGGGATGCATTCACGAAGGGTTATTTCAGGCTGGAGCTAGTTGTGCTTCGCGAATGAGGCGTGGACCGTGTTCGCGAAGGGTATCACTGGGCAAATTTTAAAGACTTGTGTTTCGGGTCTTAGACCCATTATTTAATATTTTGGGCTCTAGAATTAGAAATGGACGATTGATTAAGGGGATTTTCATACAAAGCAAGAGGGTAGGTAATTTCTTCTTGATTTTAAGATTATATCTTGTTTACCCTAGATTATTACATATAGATTATGGGATTTGAAAGTGAAATTTGGGAATTTTGACTATGTTTATGGTTTTGGAGAGTGAATAATGGAGATTTAAACCCTGATGTGGAGTGAGATTTGGATGAAACTTGTATAGTTGGACTCGTATTTGTGGGATTTGTGATTTTTGTCGGGTTCTAGGAGGCGGGCCCGAGTTAACGTTTTGGTTGACTTTTTGAAATTTGATAAAGATTGAAGCTTTATTACTTGGAATCGATTTTATAGTCGTGTTTGATGTTATTGAGTTTTTGTGACTATATTCGAGCCGTGTGGAAGTCTTGAGCTTCTGAAATCTCAACTCACACTCATCCGACCACCTAAATGGAGCACCCTTCTGGGTTTATCTAGTTAATGGGGCTGCTATGGATGAAAACCCCTCCACGAACCGGCGATCATAACCTGCCAAACCCAAGAAGCTCTGAATATCTGTAGCTAAAGTAGGTCTAGGCCTGTTCTGAACTGCATCAATCTTCTTAGGATCTACTTTTATGCTCTCTGCCGATAGAACATGCTCCAAAAGATGACCGAGTCGATAGAACATGCTCCAAAAGACGACCGAGTCTAACCAAAACTCACACTTTGAAAATTTGGCATCTAATTAACTCTCTCTCAGGGTCTGAAGTACAATCCGAAGATGCTGCTCATGCTCCTCTCGACTGCGGGAGTAGATCAAGATATCATCAATGAATACAATCACAAAAGAATCCAAATAAGGCTTGAACACCTGGTTCGTGAAATCCATTTATGCTGTTGGAGAATTTGCCAACCCAAATGACATCACTAGGAACTCATAATGCCCATACCGAGTCCGAAAAGCTGTCTTAGGGACATCAGATGCCCTAATCTTCAATTGATGGTAGCTATACCTCAAATCAATCTTTGAAAACACCTTGGCACCCTGAAGCTCACCAAATAAGTCATCAATCCTCGACAAAAGATACTTGTTATTGATATGACTTTGTTCAACTGCCAATAGTGTATACACATCCTCATCAACCCATCTTTCTTCTTCACAAAAAATACGGGCACACCCAGGGCGAGACACTAGGTCTAATGAATCCCATATGAAGTAGATCTTGCAACTGCTCCTGCAATTCCTTCAAATCTGGCGGGGCCATACGGTATGGTGGAATAGAAATGGGCTGAGTGCCCGGAGCCAAATCAATAAAGAAGTCAATATCTTTGTCGGGTGGCATCCCCAACAGATATGGAGGAAACACCTCTGGAATATCACGCACAACAGGTGCTGAATCCATGGAAGAAATCTCCGCACTCGAATCATGAATATAAGCCAAATACGCTAGACATCCCTTCTCGACCATACGTCGAGTCTTCACATAAGAAATAACCCTACTGGTAGAATGGCCAGGAGTCCCTCTCCATTCTAATCGAGGCAACCCTGACATGGCTAAGTTCACCATCTTGGCATGACAATCCAATATAGCAGGATAAGGTGACAACCAATCCATACCCAAGATAACATCAAAATCTACCATATCAATAAGCAGGAGATCTACACTAGTCTCAAGACTCCCAATAGTAATCACACACGAGCGATAAACGCGATCTACAACAATAGAATCTCCCATTGGCGTGGACACATACAAAAGATCACTCAAAGAATCACGAGGCACAACCAGATATGAAGAAAAATATGATGACACGTAGGAATAAGTAAAGCCCGCATTAAATAGAACTGAAGCATCTCTATGGCAAACTAGAACAATACATGTGATAACGGTGTCAAATGACTCGGCCTCAGGTCTAGCTGGGAAAGCATAAAATCGGGGCTAGGCCCCACTACTCTGACCTACGTCTCTGGGACGACCACTAGCTGGATGGCCTCTACCTCTAACGGCCTGATCTCCACCTCTAACTATCTGACCTCCACCTCTGGATGTCTGGCCCTTGCCTCTAGCTGGCTGAGCAGGTGGTGGAGCTACCAGTGACGGGATCATGGCACGAGAACTCTACTGTGGCATGCCGCCTAAAAATCTCGGACAGAACCTCCTGATGTGACCAGTACCTCCAGACTCAAAACACCCATCCTATTGCTGTGGCTGCTGAAGCTGAAGTAGACCCGAATGAGCCGGATAACCACAGTGATAGCTTTGAAGCAGAGGCACACTAATAGGAGCTGATGGCGCACTGTAGGTTGGCTGCCCAGAATGAGGTACATAAGTGCCACGACTCCCTGAAGCATTATGAGATGCCTGAAGAGCTGACTAAAATGGCTTGGGAGGATGGCCTCTACCAAAAGTTCCCCTACCTCCAGATGAGGCACCACTGAAACTATCGCATTTACGAGGCCTCTTATCAGACACCGACCTCCTCTCCTGATCACGAACCATCTCGATCCATCTAGCAATATCTATAGCTCTTAGGAAGGTAATATGATTTCCAGTCTCCTTGGCCATCTGTATCCTGATAGTGAAAGTGAGCCCATCAATGAATCTCCTCACTCTCTCCCTCTCAATAGGGAGCAAGATAATGGCGTAGCGAGATAAGTCCACAAATCAAGTCTCATACTGGGTAACAGTCATACTACCCTGTTGAAGACGCTCAAACTGCCTGCGGTAATCCTCTCTCAGTGTGACAGGGATGAACTTCTCTAGAAATAGTTGTGAAAACTGATCCCAGGTAAGTGCAGGCGAACCAGATGGTTTAGTGAACATATAATCTCTCCACTACCTCTTGGCAGAACCAGTCATCTGAAACACTGCAAAGTCGACCCCATTGGTCTCAACTATTCCCATATTCCGCAACACCTCATGGAAACGATCTAGATAATCTTGTGGGTCCTCAGAAGGTGCACCACTAAAATGAATAGTGAAGAGCTTTGTAAACTTATCCAACCGAAAAATCCTTAGAAGACATAGTTGGCCTATCATCGGCCTGTGCTGCAACAACCGACTGAACCACTCCAACTGGCGGGGCTGCTGAAGTTTGATACAAGGGAGACACCTGCTCTGGGGTTTGAGTAGCAGAAGTCTATGCTCCTCCCCCAACCCGATAGACGGCTGGTGCCACCAGGAATGTACCAGTATAGGCCACACTTACCATAAGGCCCACCAAATGGACTAGAGCGTCCTGAAGCACTCGAGTGGCTATGAACCCCTCCGGGACCTGAGCTGGTCCGACGGGTACAGTCTGAGCTAGACCTTCCTCATCGTGATCAATCTGTTGCTCAATTGTGGGTGTTGTTGCTCGAGCTCTAAGCTAAGCTCTGCCTCTGCCTCTGGCTCGGCCTCGGCCTCTACCCTTAGTAGTAGCTGCCAAGGGGGCACCGGCTCCTATCCAACTATTGATGTTGTGCATGTTCTCGCCATCTATGAGAGAACAAGAATAGAATGGTTCAATCATCAATGATAGAATAAAATCGCTCGATAGAGAAGGACAGAAGTGAGATTTTTTCTAACTCCATAGCCTATGGAAGATAAGTACAGACGTATTCGTATCGATCCTCTATACTCTACTAAGCTTGCTCGTGAATCGTGAGACCTAGGCAACCTAGTGCTCTGATACCAACTTGTCACGGCCCAAAATTTCTACCCTCGGGACCGTGATGGTGCCTAACATTTCACTTTCTAGGCAAGCCAATGTTAGAAATAATCTTTAGCCATTTTAACAAATCCAATTAAATGATACCAAAAAACTGAATAAAACTGAAATAAAACTAAAATAGAGTGAGTAAACCAAAATTACAATGATGTCTAGATAAAATCCCAGAATTGGTGTCACAAGTACACAAGCGACTAGAGTACTACAAATAAAAGTCTGAATGAAAGCATAACTGTTTGAAATGAAATAAACAATTAGAGTAATGTAGAAGGGGACTTTAGGGTTGCTAACGCCGTGCAGCTATACCTCAAGTTACCGTCAAGCAGTCAATCCAAGAAATCTACTGACCGCCTCTAGGACCCATTCACCCCCGAGCCCGATTATGTGATTAGTTTCTAAATCCGACCTCAATTTGAGGTCTAAATCTCAATTTTACAAAGCCCCCCAATTATACCCAAATCCCTAAATTTCTACCATAAAATAACATACATTAAGGTTAGAAATCAATGGGTGTTAATGGAAATGGAAGAAAACGAGTTAAGTAGAGTAACCTACGAAGTGGGGATGGAATTTCTCTTCAAAATCGCCTCTAAGCCTAGCTCTAATGTGAAGATGGTGAAAAATGAGTGAAATCCCAATTTTTAGAAGTTTAAAAGTTTGGGCGTCAAGTGTCCTTCGCGTTCGTGAAGCACCTAATGCATTCACGAACAGCACTGGCCAAAAGGCCATTGCGATTGTGGTCAACTCTTCACGTTCGTGAAGTCTTAGCCCCCCTTGCCTTCGCATTCGCGAGCCTTAACTCGCGTTCGCATAGAGTTACTGACCAATTTCCCTGAGGATCCTATAAACCTTCGCGTTCGCGACCTGTTCCCCGCGTTCACGTAGAGTAAATCCACCCCATCCCCAAGTTCCCCTTCGCGATCACGAGAGTGGCTTCACGATCGCGAAGCAAAAAACACCAGACACTAGTAGTCGTAGAAACCAACAATAGCCTAAGTCCAAAAATCACTCTGTAGCCTTTCTGAAACTCACCCGAGCCCCTTGGGCTCCAAACCAAACATACACACAAGTGTAATAACGTCATACAAACTCGCTTGCATACGCAAATCGAGGAAGGTTAAATGGAGCTATTTAAGGTCTCGGAACACAAAAATAAAGGCTAAAACTCAGAGTGACCTATCGGGGCATCACACATACATAGGGTATAAATAAATATTTAAGAAAAATAAAAAGTGTGAGCGATATTGTAGTTAGGTAGAAATATCAAAAGCGGGTTATTTGTTTTAGTGTTGTAGTGGTCTTTGGAGTATTCTATTTAGTCCTTCATAGTGTAAAGTTCTTTGCTATAGTAATATCAGTTGTTCTTCTTATATTCGTGATTTTTTCCTTATTCAAAAATATTTTTCATGTAAAAATCTTGGTGTCGTTATTACTCTTTTATTCTTGTTGATTACCTTATTCCAGTGCTAGCTTGTTCTTCTACTTTTATTGCCACAAATATTATTTTTGTGGGTCATTTATTCCCAACAACTAGTATCAGAGTACATGTTTTAGCTCGTTCGTAGAAATACTGTTCATAATTCGTAGTACTATACTCGTTGAAAAAACATCCAGAGTAAAGTACAAGTTAATAATATTTAACGTAGATAGCCACTTCTCAACATGGCAAAGAAGGATGAGCGATCTGCTCATCCAATAAGGATTATACGAGGCACTAGATGCTGATGCCAAGAAGACTAAAATCATGACAGTTGAGGATTAGGATGACTTAGATGAAAAGGCAACTAGTAAAATCAGGTTGTACGTATCAGATAATAAGGTAAATAATATCATTGGTAAAGATACTATATCCGATATGTGGACAAGGTTAAAAATTCTATACATATACAAAATACTGACAAATAACTTTACACATGGGTGAAGGTACAAAATTTTATCATATTTAAATGTGCTTAACAGAATATTCTCGCAGCTTGCCAATATCGTAGTAAAGATTGAGGACGAAGATAAAGTCATCTTTCTCCTGAACTCGTTACCATCTTCCTACGATAATTTGGCAACAACTATCCTTCATGGTAAGACCATTAGTGAGTTGAAGGACGTCTCATAGACTCTTCTACTCAATGAGAAGATTAGAAAGAAGCCTAAAAATAAAGGACAAACTCTCATCACAAAAGGTAGAGGCAGGAGTAACCAAAGGGTTTTGAGCAACTATGAAAGATATGGAGGCCGTGAGAAGTCCAAATATTGATCCAAATCACGAGCCAGAAATGGCTACAATTGTGATCAACTAGGTCATTTTAAAAGAGATTTCTCAAATCCAAGAAAGGGAAAAAGTAAAAATAGTGGCCAGAAGAATAAAGATAACATAACCACCACGGTGTAAAATAATGATAATAATGTTCTCCTCATAAATGAGGAAGAGGAATGTGTGCACTTAACAAGTATAGAGTCAGAATGGATGGTTGATACAATAACTTACCATGCCACACAAATATGAGATTTTTTTTGTATATACGTAGTAGGTGATTTCAGTATTGTGACAATGGGTAACGCAAATTACTCAAAATTATGATGATTAAATGACATTTGTATCAAGACAAATATTTAATGCACATTAGTTTTAGAGGATGTGCGGTATGTACCTTATTTGTGGATGAACTTGACATCAAAAATTACTTTAGACGGAGATGAATATGGGAACTATTTTATAAATAAAAAATGGAGACTCACCAAGAGTCATTGGTGATTGCAAAAGGAGTTGCGCGTGACACGTTATACATGACAAGTGCAGAAATATGTGAAGGTGAATTGAACATGGCATATGATGAGATTTCTGCAGGTTTGTGGCATAAAAGAATGGGTCATATAAGCGAGAAGTGCTTGCAGATTTCCAAATATTCACTCAAATATTTTGCCAAATATATGACGGTAAAAGCTTGTGACTACAATTTATTGTGTAAGCAGCATAGAGTCTCATTTAGATATCGTCTGAAAGAAAATTTAATATACTTGATTTAGCATGTTTTGATATTTGTGGTACGAAGAAAATATAATCAATGGGTGGTAACAAATATTTTGTTGCTTTTATTAATGATACTTCATGCAAATTGTAGGTTTATATCTTGAAAATCATAGATCAGATGTTTCAAGTTTTACAAAAGTTTCTTACTTTGGTGGAAAGAGAGACAAGCCGAAAGCTAAGCGTGTACGAACTGACAATGGAGGTGTACACTTCAAAAATATTTGAAGAGTACTATTTAAGCCATGGGATCATATATGAAAAGGTAGCTTCTAGAACCCCACAACAGAATAATGTAGCTGAAAGAATGAACCACACCATTATTTAGACGGTGAGAAGCATGCTTAGAATGGATAAGCTGCCTAAGTCATTCTGTGATGAAGTAGTTCAGACAACCTGTTAGTTGATTAATCAGAGTCCATAAGTTTCTTTCACGGCCCAAATTCCCAACCACAGGGCCATAATGGCACCCAACATCTGCTTGCTAGGCAAACCAATATTAGCTAAATAGTTATTCAATTTAACAATTCAAAATCAAATGATTAAGAATATAAGTCTGAAATACTTGTAATATAATATTCTGAAACCAACGCAGTATAATCTAAACCCAGAAACTTGTGTCACAAGTACATGAGATGCTAAAAGTACTACAAACAAGGTCTGAAATAAAATACAATTGTCCAAAATAAAATAAATAGCATAGTAGATAAGAAGGGGACTTTAGGGTCTGCGAACGTTGTGCAACTCTATCTCAAGTCTCATGATAATGACAATCCAAGCAAATCTCCTCTGAGCACCGCTAGAAACAATATCGGGATCTGCACAAGAAGTGCAGAAGTATAGTATGAGTACAACCGACCTCATTTACTCCATAAGTGCCGAGCCTAACCTCGATGAAGTAGTGACGAGGCTATAATAAGGCACTTACTATAAACCTGTATAAGCATAAGTAGAAAAATAATAATAGAATAGAGAAGCAACTTTTAACATGGAAACTGGAATAAGAAATACACAACAGGGTCCCAGAATATCATCTATGCTCAGATTCACAACACATCACCAAAATGGAATCAACAACCAAGAATAATCGTAATATAACTTCTCTGTTGCGGTGCGCAACCCGATAACCACACACACACACACACACACATATATATATATATATATATATATATATATATATATATATATATATATATATATATATATTCCACTACCATTGTGGCATGCAACCGGATCCCGTATACAACATCAATACCATTGCGGCGTGCAACCCGATCCCAAATATCATATCAATACCCGTTGCAGTTTGCAACCCGATCCCAAATACTATATCAACATCTGTTGCGGCATGCAACCGGATCCCATATATAATATATATGTAAAAAACTACAACAAACTACGACGTATCTCACAACGAAACGTAAAAAGGGAACTAAACAAATGAAGTCTCTAAGACAGTTCAATACATGTAGTCGCGTGAAATATAACCAAGTAAGGCAATTGAACAAATAAAGACATAAGATAAGTAAATGTGGCTAACTAACAACATATAAAAACATAAAACAAGTAAAGATGGTCAATAAGAGAAGGAATGGATACATGGAAACATATATCAAATTGAGGCATGTAACAAAGGAAAGCAAGAATTTAACAAGTAAAGGCAAGTAGAAATTAAAACACAGAACGAATAATAACATGAAATAAAAGAATGCATAGTGTAAATAAAAACATGCAATTAAATAGCCCTCCCCAAGCTTAACCTATGAAAATGCATATACACTCGTCAACTTGCATATACGTCGTCCCCACACATAAAACAAGTAAAACAAAAATAGATCAATCAAGCTATAATTTTCTCAAGTCAAGGTTAACCATGACACTTACCTCTTTCCGAAATCAAATAAAGAATCAACCACGACAGTTTCTTTAGAACAAGCCTCCTAACCAATTGAATCTAGCCTATTATCATTCAAACAATCCAAAACAAACTTTAGAAACCACCCACGAATGAAAACGGTTCATTCTTTAACTAAATTGAAAAATTCAACAAAAGTCAACCCCGGGCCCATGTGGTCAAAATACGAGATTAAGACCAAATTCCGATTATCCATTCACCCTCGAGCCCGATTATGTGATTTGTTTCGAAATCCAATCTCAAATATCTGAAAGATTTTCACTCGTCAAAATCTTCAAAACTTGCAAAAATTCATTTTTTACCATTTCTCGAATCTAGTGATATCTCTCATCAATGTGTTTGGTCCTTGCATGGTACATAGAGTTCTTTCTTAGGGTACTTTAACTATCACAATAGACGACATAGTCTTTATAGTATAATTCAAGATCTTGAAAGAACCAACGTAGCCATACCGTCTCCTTTCTAGCTTTAATAGCCGCAATATACTTTGCCTCAATTGTAGAGAGTGCGACACACCTCTATAACTTCAATTTCCATGATATAGGTCTCCCTAAAATTATAAATACGTATCTGATAGTAGATTTTGGATTAACAATAACATCACCTGCCATATCAGCATCGGTGTAACCTTCAAGATTGGGTTAGATCTTCCAAATACAAACAATCTCTAGAAGTCTCTCAAGTATCGGAGTATCCACTTGACTTCTTTCCTATGCTCTTTTCTTGGATTTTCAAGGAACATGCTAACAACATAAACTATATAAACAATATCAGGTCTAATTCATACCATTGCATACATCAGGCTTTCGACTTTTGAAGAATAAGGAACTCTGACCATGCTCTCTTTCTCCTGATTTGTTGTAGGGCACATTTTCTTGTTCAACTTGAAATGACTAGCAAGAGGCCTCCTAACTGCTTAGCATTCTTCATGTTGAAGCATTCCAGTACGCGTTCAATGTACTTTCTTTAAGATAGCCACAACTACTTGCTCTATCTCAAATAATATGCATTCCATGAATTTGTTGGGATGGGCCCAACCTAAAAAGACTTTTTCAAATAAATGTATATAATTTAAACATACACAAATACTTTTCATGCTTCAATCTAAAAACATTCTTATTTAATTTTCCTACCATATATTTCTTTTAGCTACTTCAAATCCTTCCAATTGCTCTATATAAATCTCATTTTCTAATCTTCGTGAGGAAATATAATTTTTACGTCCAATTGATCCACTTTAAGATTTAGGCTAGCTGCAAAACTCAAAATTATTCGAATATAAGTTATTTTTACAACAAGTGAGAAAAGTTTATCACAATTAATACCTTTCTTTTGTTTGAAGCCTTTTACCACCAACTGTGTTTTATATCTGACCGACTTGTCATTTTTATTTTTTTTTAGTTTAGCGACCTATGTGCATTTGAGTGGTCTTTTATCCTTTGGAAGTTTAAATATTTTGTACATGCCATTTTTCTTTAAAAATTCCATTTCTTCTTGCATGGATTTCATCTATTGATTTTTTTCTTGATGGGACGGTACCTCTTAAGATTTTTCGGCTCTTGGTCATCACTAATGAGGACATATTCACTTAGATGACTCTATATTTTACCTTTTTGATCTCCTCATAGGTTGAGATTGTTCTTCTCATTCCTGAGCATGGCACTCCACTTACTTGGACTCATCTTTAAGTTGCTCCCCCCGCTCAACAATCTCAATGTGTTGCCCCTTGCTCGGCATCCTTACCAGTCGTACTATCTATATTTGTGGGATGACTAGAAGTAGAAGGAATTGTAACAAGTTCAAGGGTTATACCATTCTTTTTCTTTGCCTTATCGGGGAGATTATTAGTAGTTCCAACTTCATTTTCTGGGAAGATTACATCTCTGCTTCTAGAGACCTTCTTTATAAGATCTCACAATTTGAACTCGAGCTCTTCATCTTCATATCCCATGAATATATAGGGAACAAATTTATCATTCATCTTTGTTATCTTCTCCTTTGGTACATGTGCAAAAGTTCTGAAATCGAACACATTCAAATGCGAGTAGGACGCCTCCTTGTTGGTATAAACTCTCTCTGGGATATCAAACCCCAATGAAACTCTAATGACCCGATAGGTCATTTTGAGTACTACCTCTTTTTTTCTATATTTTGAGACCTCCTTTAGCTTTACTTGATGAGTTATCACTAGCGTGCATGGTCCGTGTCATTTTTCGAAAAGTTATTATGTGAAATTTAAAAAAAAATAATTTTTGACTTAAAAAGAGGCTAGAGTTGAATACGGATAACATTTTTGGTAAACGACCTTGGATCGGTATTTTGACAATTTCGGTAGGTTCGTATGATATTTTTGGACTTGTACGCATATTTGGTTGGGGTCATGACTGACCCGAGGGCGCTTCGGCGTACTATGTGACTAATTGGAAAATTTGGATTTTAACTTGAGATTCTTGAGTTTTGATGATCGATTCTTGATATTTGATATTGTTTTGATTATCTCAGTGAGCGAGTGAGTTTGTATGATATTATTACACTTGCGTGAATATTCGGATTGGAGCTCGAGGGGCTCAAGTATTGTTTCGGATAAGTTTTCGTTGATTTTGGAAATGCTGAAGCATAGCAGTTATTGGTGTACTGTTGCAGGTCTCGTATTTGTAAAGACCTGGTCACAATTGCGAGCCTCACATTTGCGATTTCAGGCTCGCAAATACGAAATATGGGATGGGCAGGCATACTTCGCAAATGCAAAAAAGGTTCGGATTTGTGGATGGTTGGGTCTCGCTTTTGCAATAGAGTGGTGAACTGATCGTATTTGCGATTAGTGTTTTGCATTTACAGATATTGCAATTGCGAATAAGAGTTCGCAAATGTGACGTCTGCAGTTGGATTAAAGTTGGAAAAATCGGGACTTAGCTTATTTTACACCAATTTTGAACCCTATACTCTCTAGAGGTGAATTTTCAAGAGGATTTTCTTCCCAAATTCATTGGTAAGCAACTTTAACTAGTTTTCAATCAATTTTAATCACTTTTCCATGACTTTCTTAATCAAATATGTGAATTTCAATGTAGAAATTAGGAATTTTTGGTAGAATTTAGGAATTTTGCAAAACTGAGATTTAGACCTCGAATTGAGATCGAATTTTGAAATAAATAATATAACCGGACTCGGGGGTGAATGGGTAATCGGAATTTAGTCTGAATATCGGATTTCAATCACGTGGGCCTGGGGTTGACGTTTGTTGACTTTTTCAGTTTAGTTAAAGATTGAACGTTTTTTATTAGTGGGTAGTTTCTAAAGCTTGTTTTGGATTGTTTGAATGATAATTGGCTTTCGGGACTCAGTAATGGTCACTACGAGTTCTTGGTGATGTCTTTTGGATTCCTTGGTGATCGTCTTCATTGATGAAATTTTGGTTTACTCCCGCAGTCGAGAGGAGCATGAGCAGCACCTACGGATTGTGCTTCAAACTTTGAAGGTTCGTCAGCTATATGCTAAGTTTTTGAAGTGTGAGTTCTGCTTAGACTCGGTTATCCTTTTGGTCCATGTTGTATCTTCCGAGGGTATCAATGTGATCCAAAGAAGATTGAGGCAGTTCAAAACTGTCCTAGTCCTGCTTCAGCTACAGAGATTCGAAGTTTCTTTGGTTTAGAGGGTTATTATCGCCGATTCATGGAGGAATTTTCTTCTATCTCATACCCATTGACCATGTTGATCCATAAGGGTGCTGTTTTTAGATTGTTCGACGAGTGTGCAGCGAGCTTTCAGAAACTCAAGATTTCATTGACTACAACCCTAGTATTGGTGTTGCCTACGGGTTCGGGATCTTATATCATGTATTGTGATGCATTACGTATAGTGCTTGGCACAGTATTAATGCAGGACGGTAAGGTGATTGCTTATGCAGCTCGTCAGCTGAAGGTTGATGAGAAGAATTACTTGGTACATAATTTGGAGTTGACAACCATTGTTCAATGCTCAAGATCTAGAGGCACTTCTATACGGTGTTCCATGTGAGGTCTGTACTGACCACCAGAGTCTTCAGCAGTAGTTCAAGCAAAAGGACCTTAATTTACGGAAGCGGAGATGGTTAAAGTTAATGAAGGACTATGATATCACCATATCATATAATCCGGGGACGGCCAATGTAGTGGCCGATGCATTGAGTAGGATGGCTGAGAGCATGGACAGTTAGGCATATTTATCGGTAATGAAGAGGCCACTAGCCATGGATTTTCAAGCTTTGGCTAATCGATTTTCGGAGCCTAGCTGAATTTTCGCTTGTGTTCTGGCACAGTCATCATTGTTAGAGCATATCAAGGCTCTCGTGTTTGATGATCTAAAGTTTTTTGTGTTGAAAGATATGGTGCAGCGGGATGGTTCCATGGTGGTTGTGTTCAAAATGTTGATGGGTTGAGAGAGTTGATCCTTGAGGAGGCTCACAGTTCACTCTATCACATTCACCTCGGTGTCATGAAGATGTACTGTGACTTGAAATAGCACTATTGGTGGCGGAAGATGAAGAAAGATATAGTTAGTCATGTCTCTAGGTGTTTGAATTATAAATAGGTGAAGTACGAGCATCAGAAATAGGGTGGGTTGACTCAAAGATTGGAGATACCAGAGCAGAAGTGGGAGCACATCGCTATAAATTTTGTGGTAGGCTTACCACAGACCTTGAGGAAATATGAAGCAGTTTGGGTTATCCGGGTGATTATCCGCCTGCAAGGTGTGCCCATTTCCATCATTTTTGACCGGGGCATGCAATTCACTTCACACTTTTGGAGAGCCATGCAGTGTGAGTTGGGCACACGGGTCTAGTTGAATACCGGGTTTCTTCCTCAAATGGATGGATAGTCTAAGTATACCATTCAGATTTTGGAGGACTTGTTACGGGAATGATCTATAGATTTCGAAGGTCAGTGGGACCAGTGTTTACCTATAATGAATTTTGCCTTCAACAATAACCATCAGTCGAGCATCCAGATGGCTTCATATGAGGCCTTGTCTGGGAGGCGATTTTGTTTGTCAGTTGGTTGGTTTGAGCCCTGTGAGGCTAGATTGTGAGGCACTGATTTGGTTCGTGATGCTTTATAGAATGTTAAGGTGATTCAGGAGTGACTTCGAACAGCTCATTCTAGGCAAAGAGTTTCGTGGACCGGAAGGTTCGAGATGCGGCTTAAATGGAGGGTGGGAAAGATCTTCTACGAGTGTAACCTATGAAGGGCATGATGCGGTTTGGAAAGAAGGGCAAGTTGAGCCCGAGGTTTATTAGCTCATTTGATATTTTGGAGAGGGTTGGAGAGGTTGCTTATTGGCTCGCATTGCCTTCTAGCCTAGCTAGGGTGCATTCGGTATTTCACGTTTCCATGCTTCGGTAGTACCATAAGGATAAGTCACATATTTTAGACTTCAGCACAGTGCATCTTGAGCAGAATGTGACGTACGAGGAAGAGTTAATAGCTATCCTAGACCGGTAGATCTGAAAATTGAGATCTAAGAGTTTTCCTTCTGTGAAAGTGCAATGGAGAGGTCAGCCGATTGAGGAGGCTCATGGTAGTCCTAGTCCGATATGCAGAGTAGATACTCGCATCTTTTTACCAGTCCAGTTATATTTCTATGTACGTTTGACGGTAAATATTTCTTTTAAAGATGGAGAATGTGACGCCCTGATAGGTCATTTTAAGTACTAACTCATTTTTCTATGTTCTGAGACTTCCCGTAGCTTTATTTGATGAGTTATGACTTGTGTGCACGGTCCTTGTCATTTTTTGGAAAGCTATTATGTGAAATTTTAAAGAAAATATGATTTTTGACTTAAAATGAGGTTGCAGTTGACCGCAGTTAATATTTTTTTGTAAATGACCTCGGATCAGCATTTTGATGATTCTGGTAGGTTTGTATGATGTTTTTGTACTTGTACGCATGTTTGGTTGGGGTCCCAGGTGATCCGAGGGTCTTTTGGCGCACTTTGTGAAAAAGTAGAAAATTTAGTTTTAAACTTGAAAACCTTGAGTTATGATGATTGATTCTTGATATTTGATGTTGTTTTGATGATTTGAGTGAGCAAGTGACTTTGTATGATGTTGTTACACTTGTGTGAATGTTCGGATTGGAGTTCGAGGGGCTTGGGTGACGTTTCAGGTGATGTTTCAAGTGATTTTTCGTTGATTTTGGAACTGCTGAAGCATAGCAGTTGCTGGTGTAATGTTGCAGATCTCGCATTTGCAAAGACCTTATTGCAATTGTGAGCATTCGGATGGGCAGGCATTTTTCGCAAATGCGAATAAAATTTCGTATTTGTGGATGGCTACCAAAGTGGTACCAAGACACAAATTTGAGTTGTGTAAAGAACTTGTAGGCATGCGATCAAAGTAGAAGACTAGTGCTACTTCATTCAAGTGAATAGGACTAGAGAAGGGGGTTTATAGGGTCCATCATATGTTTTTGTATAGGAAAGAGCATATTTTACAAGTATTGGCTGGCAAGATAGCCTTGGATCCAAAGGAAGAACTTGTGGAGGAGAATTAAATCTTCTCTTGTAGATTTCTTGGAAGATACATATTTTCTCCTATAAAAGGAGTGCTCTTTCACTTCTTGTAACCACACCAACAAAGAGAGAAGAAGTGTGAGGTATGACATATAAGATATAAGAAAAATAGTTTGGGAGAAAAATAGAGAGTGAACGATATTATAGTGAGCTGGAAATATCATAAGAGAGTTATTTTTTTTGAGTGTTGTAGTAATTTTGGAGCATTTTACCTTGGCCTACAAAGTATAAAATTCTTTGCTATAGTGATATAATTGCTTCTTTAGGTATCTTGTTTTTTCCCCTTATTTAGAAGAACTTTTCACGTAAAAAACTTGGTGTCATTATTACGCTTTTATTTTTTTTGATTACCGTATCTTAGTGCTGCGTTATTATTCTGCTTTTATTACCGTGAGTATTATTTCTATGGGTCGTTTATTCCCAACAAGTTTTATATGGGGACAAAAGGTAAGAAAAATAACTACTACTTCAACTTGATGAAACATTTTTATTTTGGTAATTAAATTTCTTTATATTAATCTCAAGTGTATATGTACAAATCACAGCAAAGCTACACTAGAGCCAGCTGTTCTCGGAACAAAACAAACACAAAACTAGTTCAAAGTCTATTCTTTCCTAAAGGATATAAGAAGCACACCTAAAGCATCTGGCCTACAAGCAAATCTATCAAAAAGTTGTGTCTATTTTAGTGGAGTGGATATTAAAGGACATGATACAATATTGCTGCAACTTAGCTATGTGAAGGGTGAACTTCCTTTCAAATACCTAGGGATTCCATTCTCCTCTAAGAAGCTCACACTAGTCCAATGGCAACCCCTCATTGAGAAAATGAATATCATCATGGATAACTACGAAACTCTCTTATGCAGGTAGAGTTCAATTGGTTCAATTAGTGCTCTTTGGTATTCAAACTTACGGGGCTCAAATTTTCATACTTCCTGCTAAAGTGATTAAAGTTATAGAAGCATATTGTCGAAGTTATATTTGATATGGATGTAATGTGATAACTAAAAGATAATTAGTCTCATGGGATAAAACCTAGTTTACCAAAGACAGCTGGAGGCTTTAACCTCGTAAACTTAAAAATCTTGAATAGAGCTGCTTTAACTAAAGTGTGCTGGAATCTGGAGAACAAAGAAGATAAGGTGTGGGTTAAATGGATTCACTCGTACGAGATCAAAGGGAAAGAAAAAGAAGACATACCTATCAAGGCAAGCTAGCTGGATGGTGAGGAAAATTATTGAAACTACTAGTCAAGTAGATTCAAGGTCAACCACCAGGAAAGAGAAGCATGATCATCAGATATATCTATCAGCACCTACTAGATGACCACCCAAAGAAGACATGGAAGGGACTACTACTGGGTAATGGAGCAAGAGCAAAGGCTCAGTTTAATGGGTAATGGGTTCTGATGTATGGAAACTTGAATACAGCTGATAAATTGAAAAAATGGATATGTAATGTAAACTCTATATGTGGCATATGTCATAAACAACCTGAGACACAAGATCACTTATTTGCAGGCTGCGGGCTTACTAAGAAAATCTGAAGTGGAATTATGAACTGTGGTTATGATGATACCAACATTCTGTCCCAACAACAACAATGTATGCTACTAAACAAGTACAGCTCTCGAGGATGGTTTATGCTGAAACTATTCATGCCATATTGTTGGAAAGGAATACCAGACTCTTTGACAAAATGTCATGACCCAAAATATCATTTTCACGATCGTGATGACACCTAGTTCCTAGAACAAGGTAAGCCTATTGTATAACAAGATCAACAGAACCAAACACCAACTAAAATATTAATGGAAGCTGAAAAGTGACATAACATAACTATAAGTGAATACAATAGTCACATAAATCCCAAAACCTTGTAATACTGAGTCATAAACTCTATTGAGAGTACATAAGAAACCTCAAAATACATCACTATTTGGAATAAAATAAACAATAGAAGGCGACTCCGAGGCCTGCGAGTGAAACAACAGGTATACCTTGAAGTCTCCACATCAACTCGAAATCAGCTCACTAACGACTAGTACGCTTTAAGGTACCTGGATCTGCACAAAAATATACAGAAGCATAGTATGAGTACACCACAATCGGTACCTAGTAAGTATCAAGACTAACCTCGATGGAGTAGTGACGAGGTTTAAGTCAAGACACTCACAAGTCAAATAACCTGTGCCAAAAATATCAAAGACTAGCGACACGAAGAATAACATGAAGCAATAACTAAAATCTTATCAGAACAAGCGATAGACATTTAATATAGATAAGGCTCAGTTTTAACAACAAGCCATCCAATAGAATCTTTCACCTACGACACCTTGTGCCTGCATTGCCAATCACCCTCGCATGGAAAAGAGCTCGTGCCACATCATAAGTAACACAGCACGGCAAAAACCTCGTGCTTCATCATAAGTCTTATCGCACGAAGAAGACCTCGTGACACATCATAATCCGATCCCATATCAATTGCCCATAACACGTTCAAGAAAAATATCAAGAATCAAATAAAGTAGCGCATGATAATAACTTCCTTTTATTTCAATCCCTCGCGCTACCAACAACTCATCATAATACGAGATAACAACTTCATATAGGTAAATCTATCTTGCCAACCAAATTATCAAGTAACAACAACGACATAGAATGAAAGATTAGAAAACACACAATAAATCATGTATAAATACATGACACACACACAAAAGTCATGAGCACAAACAAGAATACCCCTTTTTTACCACCATACAAACATCATCAATAAACACCCCAGGCCATCGCATATCATCCCCATATAACTACCCTTATCTCAACGCATGTACAATAATAAAGTAAGTGCCCGCCTTGTTTTGCCACATCATTTTAACAATCATCCCACCTTGCCTTGCCACATGTGCAAACCTGATATAACTCTCCTTGTCTCGACACATGTACAATATCACTAAGAATAATAACAAGGAAAAAATCTCGTGCAAACACCAAAATAATCCGCCCAGCATGTCCTCATGTGCCATAATCATAACAACACAACATACCAATAATTTCATCAATAAATCAACTCACAATCTGCCAACGCAACGCAGTGCACAAGGACAAATCAATAAGGAAAATACGAATGGGTGTTCATTATATAACATGAATTCAGTTAACTCAAGTAGCAATAATTTTACAAATGCCCAATTTGTCCAATTAAGGAAATAGAATACTAAAAATATGATTTCTAACATGGAACATAAACTCAATTAGTCATCTAAAGTGAGTACACAGAGAGCAAGGACCTCTCAAATCTAAACAAAGTGATAAGAGCAATCTCAGGTCAAATCCAGTCATAAGGCAAACATACATCCGTGTACACGCTCATCACCACGTGTACATATTGTTTATACATAACATAAATAAGCAATTAAGTCAAATCCTAAGATATAATTTCTCCCACACAAAGTTAGGCAAGATACTTACCTCAAATGGCCCAAATCAACACTCAAAAATAGCTTTTCCTTTAAATTTCACCTCCGCTCGGCTCAATTCTAACAAAAAATGACTTAATAGTATCAAACAATGCAAGGAAAACCAATTTTGATTAATAAAGTTAAGATCTTTAAACATTTCTCAAAAAGTCAACCTCGGGCCCGCCTAATCAAAACCCAATTCGAAGGGTAAATTTGAATGCCCATAACCTCACTAGTCTAAATATGTATTTGATTTTCAAATTGGAGTCCAATTCAACTCTCAAATCTCAATTTTTTATTTTTTCCAAAACATAGTAAAAAATGTCCAAATATTCCTTTCAAATTCCATGATTTTGATATTAAAATCCATAAGAAATTAAGTTAAATACTGAAATTGAGTCAAAATCACTTAGCCAATAGATAGATGTGAAAATCCTCTCGAAAAATCGTCTTCCGCCAAGTGTAGGGCTCAAAATATGATAAAATGAGACTAAGTTCCGAAATTCCATCATTAATATCAGCTGCAGATGTTGCATTTGCGACCTGGGGTTCGCAAATGCGACCCACCACAAATGCGGAAAATGCATCACAAAAGTGACCCCTGAGCAGCTCTGAAAATGTCGCAAATGCGAGCACAGACCCCTTCGCAAAAACGACAACTTGGTCGCAAATGTGATTGTCCCCTGCCCATATGCTCATCGCAAATGCGATCAAAGAGTTTGAAAATGCGAACTCTCTATCCCCAGCCTACCTCACAAATGTGATTACCTCCTCTCAAGTATGAGGTCCGCAAGATATCCTTCAAATAGAGAAAAGGTTAAGGACAACGCGGGTTGGCCATGTATGTCCTGTTTCGAACACAAATATAACGATCCGGCTGATTATTTTGAGAATTAGTATCCCGTTCGGTGGCTCGAGATATGTATCATCTTCGTATCATATATTATGACTTGTGTGTGAGGCCGGGTTCGGTTTTCGGATGAGTCGGGATCAATTTGGAATTAGGATTCTTATTATAAAGGCTTAAGTGAAAAGAGTTGACCGGAGTTTGACTTTTGCGTAGACGACTCTGTAATGGTGTTTTGATGATTCTAATAGCTCCTTATGGTGATTTTGGACTTAGTCATGTGTCCGTATTTAGATTTGGAGGTCCGTAGGTTAATTTGATATATTTTGGCAAAAATTGAAAAGTTGAAGGTTGGAAGGTTGAGAGATTTGACCGAGAGTTGACCTTTTTGATATCGGATTCAAATTTCGATTTGGGAAGTTGGTATAGCTCCGTTGTGTCATTTGGAACTTGCATGCAAAATTTGACGTCATTCCGGGTTGATTTGATATTATTCGACGCGAGTTGAAGAAGTTGGAAGTTCATGAGTTAGTTAAGTTTTGATGTTGTTTGATGTGATTTGAGGCTTCGAGTATGTACGCGTTGTGTTTTGGAGATTGTTGGTATGTTCAGACGGGGTCCCGGGGGTCCCGGGTGTGTTTCAGATGGTTTTCATGCTTTTGGTCAGGTCTGGTTCTGTTGCTTCGCACCTACGCATTTTGGATCGGAGGTGCGGACTCGTTTCTGCGTGGTTTGGGGTCGCTTCTGCGTGTTTTGCATTGTTAGGTTTCTTCGCTTCTACGAGTAGGTAATCGCAGGTGCGATGGTCGCATTTGCATATATTGTATAGCAGGTGCGAGGAAAGCCGCTTCTGCAGCTTGTTTTGTGCCTCTGCGCTGTTGCAGGTGCGACCATATTTTCGCAGATGCAAATCCTTGTCTGGTAAGCTGTGTTCGCAGATGTGAGCCATAGCTCACAAATGCGGGCTCGCAAGTGAGTTACTTGGTCCGCAAATGCGGAACTTCTGGGCTGCCTCTTCATATATCGATGGTTTGGTCATTTTTATCACCTTTTGAGTTAGGGCCTCGGTTTTTGGCGATTTTGGAAGGGTTCTTCACGTGATTGATTGGGTTAAGTGTTCTTTACCCGAATTTGATTATATTTCATGATTCCATCTTTGTTTTTGACATTAAATTAGTGATTTGAATAGGAGAAAAATGAAATATTTTGTGAAAACTTTCAAAAATATAAAATGAGGATTTGAAGGATGATTTGAGGTCAGAATTGGATAATTTTGGTATGGTTGGAGTCGTATCGAAATGGGTAGTTGGATTTTATGAATGTTTTTGGGTTCCGAGGTGCGGGCACATTGTTGACTTTTTGGGTTGACTTTTTAATTTTTATAAGATATAGAAGCTTTATTATCCAGATTTATTTTTTATGATTATTATTTATGATATTAAGTTATTTTGATTAGCTTTGAGCCTTCCGGAGGTTGTTTCACACGAGAAGTTTATTTTAGAGTATCGGTTTAGCTTCTTTGAGGTAAGTATCTTGCCTAACTTTGTGTGGAGGAACTACCCCTTAGGATTTGAGTCGTTTGTTATCGATTGATTTACGTTCTACCCGTGTTGCCAAATAAACACTTAGGTGACATAATTGAAGTTGTTGCCTCTTTTATTGCCATGTTGTCTCTTTCCAAAATTGCTTAACCTTAGTTGGGGTTTTTGTCATTCCTTCCATTATTGACTTATCCTTATTTGGAATCATTGTTACCTGATGTCTCTCTTATCGTCGAGTTGTGCTTATTTGGAAACATTGTTACATGTCATCCCTTCAATTGTTGAGTTACTCTTATTGGATATCGTCGTTAAACATTATCACTTCCCTTGTTGAGTTATTCTTGTTTGAAACCATTATTATTTGTTGTGCATTTCATTGTGAGCTTGCTTTTCCGTTTCTTTGTGTTCTGTAATTCTGGTGTTGATTTACTTACCGTACTCTTGTGTTATTGTATTTTTTTTTTTTGTGCTTAGTGTTGTTGGGTCGAGGGCCATGCCTGGTGTAGTATTGGAATTGTTTTGAGAAAATATTGTGGCATATGGGCACATGTGGCGAAAGTTATTATATTGTGTTGTTATTATTTATATTTGCACATACAGCATGACAAGGCGCGCTATATATATGGCTTTGCGCATGTGGTGAGACAAGACTGGAATAATATTATTATGCGTGTACAACGAGACAAGGCGGGTATTTACTTTATTGTTTCGCACGTGGCGAGACAAGGTGGTCTATGTCGGGGATGATTTGTGATGACTTGTGATGGCCTGGGGGTATTGTCATTGATGTGATTTGTGTAGTGGTGTGCCTACCTTGTGTGAATTATACATTTTACGTTTTGTTGTGTTATTTCCTATGTGCCCTTCGTTGTCTCCACTCTTACTTGTTAACTTGAGTTGTGATAGGATACATGCACAAGCATACACCTAATTAATCACCCATATCAGTTTAAGAAGATGAATCCTAATGTTATTGGCCATTTACATGTACTCTCGTGTACTTGCCTTCTGTGTGAGAGTTGTTCTATTGGCACGTGAATTGTACGTGCAGTCATGAGTCATTTTTATTGGCACGTGAGTCGTCCGTGCGGATATGGGGTATTAATGGTCTTGGTACGTGAGTTATCCGCGCAAGACGTGAGTCGCTCGTGCAGTTATAAATTGTAATGTGGTCACAAGATGCCAAGTGATTAGGGTTCATGAATTGGGACTCGTGAATGGTAACTATGAGGTGAAGTACCTCGGGAAAATTTTTAAACTAATCTTGTGTGCAAGCGGTTGTTCTTATTGAGTTGTTACTTGTTTTCCTTACTTGGTTCACCGGTCTTTAACTGTGTTCAGCTTACTCTACAATATTATTACCTGTTTGCTCCCTGTTGCTCATTGTTGTTTCTAGTGTTCTATTGTGAGTATTGTTTTGCTAACTAAACCATACTTAGCTTTATATTGTCGTTGTTTCCCTGTTAGTTTCATATTCATACTTGTACATGTTGTTAACTCTAGTAGGTGTCTTGACTGTCCCTCGTCACTACTCCACCTAGGTTAGTCTTGATACTTACTGGGTACCGCTGCGGTATACTCATGCTACTCTTTCTTCATATTTTTGTGCAGATCCAGGTACTTTGGAATTGGTTGATTCTAGTTAGTTGTTCGGGCTTTGCTGTGGAGACTCAAGGTATACCTGCCCGTCGCGTTCGCACGTCCCGGAGTCATCTTCTGATTTTGTACTTGTACTATTTATTTTTATTCCTAAACAGTTGTACTTCGGGATTTCCTAGTAAACTCAGTAGTGCTTATGACTTGTACTACCGGTTTAGGATATTGTATTGCACGCGGGATTATTGGTTTACTATAGAACTTTCAGTTTCATGCTTAATAGTTATTTTTGTTTAAATTTTGTCATTTAATCCAGTAAGTGTTAGGTTTACCTAGTCTTAAAGATTATGTGCCATCACGACATCCTACAGAGGGGAAATTGGGGTCGTGACAACAAATCAGATAATTGCTTATATTACTTGTAGCCCGCGGACGTAAAAATTTAATGAGTTGGCGAGTTTCCATCAATTTATGTATATATCTAAAAAATTTAAATTAAAATTTCATAGCCATTATTGACAAACTTCAGACAAAATATTGCTTACACTTCCACTGCTTTTTCTTCTTCTTAGTTGTTGTATCAATGGAGTTTGATCCTTACGACATTTTAGTAACATGTATGGCTGAACTTGTTTTCTCAATTTGAAGTAGATTTAGTTTCCTCTTTATACCTCTACCGTGCAATGCAACAAGAACATGTTAAATCAATAGATTTGTAATTGGCTATCTGAAAAGATTATGTGAATCTTATTCATTTTGCATGCTCACATGAATTAAATTATTAATGGGTTAAACCCGCATATCTCTACGAGTGCTTAGGTTCCAAATAGTATAATTAGCACGAATCTTTGAGTGAAAATTCAGATTGAATCCGTTCAGATATAATATAACTAACTTTTACAAATCAATTAATACCAGAGCCAGGCCTACCTTAAGGATGGAGGGTTAACCAAAATCCGTTAGCCTTAGCAAAAATATTATGTATATATCTTGTATCTATAAATACCTTGAGAAACCCTCAAATAAATTATTGGTGCCCCTTAAAAACCAGAAGGCCGAATGGTTGCTTTGGTTAAGCGGGCATCTCAACTCCCTACATGTACATGTCGAGTTGTCGACATAAGGATCAGTGGCGGAGCCAAAATTTTTGTTAAGGGGTGTCAAAATATATAAAAGTAAACATATCAGAAAATTAAGGGAGTCAATACCTATAATTTATTTTTTTACCCAACTACAAAGTGTATTTTTCCCGCGAAGGGATGTCATTTGACACCCCTTCCTATAAGGTGACTCCGCCACTGTCTGAGATCAATTAATACCAGAGCCAGGCCTACCTTAAGGATAGAGGGTTCACCAAAATCCGTTAGCCTTAGCAAAAATATTATGTATATATCTTGTTTCTATAAATACCTTGAGAAACCCTCAAATAAATTATTGGTGCCCCTTAAAAACCAGAAGGCCGAATGGTTGCTTTGGTTAAGCGGGCATCTCAACTCCCTACATGTACATGTCGAGTTGTTGACATTGGGATCGGTGGCAGAGCCAAAATTTTCGTTAAGGAGTGTCAAATTATATAAAAGTAAACATACCAGGAAATTAGGGGGAGTCAATATATAGTATATATACATATAACTTATTTTTTTACCTAGCTACGCAGTGTATTTTTTCCACGAAGGGGTGTCATTTGACACTCCTTCCCATAAGGTGGCTCCGCCACTGCCTGGGATCAAATCATTATGCTTGTATATAAACATATTGTTTACCCTCAAAATGGGATAAGAATTGAATTTGTTAGTAGTTATAAGGACATGTGGATTAACTTGATACAAAGCGATAAATTAGATTGCAACTGAAATAAATAACGATAAATTAACCGTAAACCACGTGGGTTGAATGATTCCGGCTTAGGAAAGCAGGCCTCCCTTGAATTGAATGCACTTTATTTGACACCAAAATATCAAAGAGTAAGAACTTAGAGAATGTATTGCTTATAAGTATATGGTACAATGTCCTTCATGGATTGTCAAGTCCCCTTTATATATTGAGGGAGACCCACCCTTTAGAGTATTGTTTAATTGTACTATAAAAAATATAAGTCCTTGATTTTGAAGACCGTTGGTTCCTTTTTTGACTAATTCCGTAATTTCTGCTATAATGATTGGTTAATGGCACGAATCATGAACCCTTTTCGAATGAGTTGGCAGATCTTTCTTCGAGACCGTCAGAAACATAACCGGTTACACCTACGGTAGACTCGAGGGCAAATATAATAATCTCGATGGCTAATTTTGATTATGCTTTGGGTCCGATCTTGAATATTATATTCCGTTCTCAGCTGAGCATGTTGGATGTCAGATCGAACCTCAGACTTAGATTTTTACCCTATTACAGATGTACCGACCTTGGCCCTTCGTTTCTCAAGATCGATCGAACACCGAGCTCGGTTTAACCCGTACACAGATAGTCCCCTCATTTTTCGAAGAGTACGTGACGAAAAACGATATGAGCCTCAGATTCTTATTTCGATATATCATGACATAATAGACAAAAAACGACGTCAAATCCCCTTATTTTTCGGAGAATAAATGATGAGAAAAGATACGTGCTCCCGATTCTCACTCCGATAAATCATGATGACGGATTCATGACGTAAGTGATAAGAACAATTGAAAACGTCCAGTCGGTCCAGTCTTCAAGGCATTAAATGGGTGTCAGTTGATGGTCGGCCATTACAGGAAGCGAACCGCCGTTTGAGAAAACTATAAATACCCCTTTCATTCATTCATTAGAACTTTTACATTCAAAGATTTTTCTCTTTTGTTTTGAGAAAACTTCATCACTCTCATCTACTGGTTTTCTGAAAGCTTAAGTTCAAACTTCTTCCTTTCTGGTTTTCTAAGAGTTCTTATAAGTTATCTGATAATTATACCTTCTCTTCTAGTTCTTTTGAAAGTTTACATAAGTTATTTCGCTAAGCATGCCTCCTCTTTTACCAACACTTTCTTCTACATTGTTTATAAAAAATAGCAAAGACTTCAAAATCTGTTCCTAAAAAGAAACCCCTTCTTCCTCGAAACCATTTGAAAATGTTTCACCTGCTGTTACCGAGGAACCAACACCGGAACCCCCTCTAAAGTTATTTTTCTCTTCGGGGTGCCCAACCGAGGCCGACTTCCAAATCGAGAAAACCCCGTTGGTACCGGGTCGGTACGAGTCGGTCTCGAGGTACATATGTACTATTACTGCCAGCATCCTGGATAAGGTCAAAGAGGACTACAACTAGGAAGATAAACGCGTAGTGGTCCCTACCCCCGAGTAATCGATCACCACTTATGTGGAGGGTTTTTTAAGTGTTTACACTTACCCTTTCACACTAGGTCCTTTAGACCCAGTTATCAGAGCCTTTTATAAAAGGTATGAAGTGACGCTCGGGCACATCCATCCATCATTTTGGAGGATTGTTATTCTACTTAGTTTCTTTGTGAGCAAGCTTGAGGGATGTCCATTTACCCTCGACCACCTTAGGCTCATGTATAGCCCTCGACTTTACCGAGGGGGATTAATAAAGCTCGCACGTCGAGCCACTAAGGCCTTATTCTCGAGCATCGACGAGGTTTAGGACCGGGGTTGGTTGGGCTGATTTGTTCGAGTGAGGACCTCAGACTTAATCAGGGCTACGGACATGCCATTTCCTGAGAAATGGAACATGAAACGTAAGTGTAACTTCTCCTTCAAAAAATTTTTATTGCTTTTCGTTTCCCTCCCTTCTCATCGATGTTATGTGATGATGCAGTTGTTGCTCAGATGCCGGATGTCGTTCCTCAACTCAAGGAGTGGGTCGAGGGCATTGTGACACAGAGACCTTATTCCGAGCACTTATGGCGTGAGCTCTTGAAGGGCCGATGGGAGGCCCGTAACCATGGTGAGAATTATTTCTCTAAGTTATATTTGACCTTACTTTCACATCATTGATCTTTGAATCGTTTTACTTTCTTTTTGTAGGTTTACCAAAAGCGGTCGAAATGAGGCCTCCATCAGCCGACGATGACATATATGCCGATCCCCCTACTCTGAAGTAGGATAAAGAGGATAAAAGAGGAAAATCTCTAAGTTCCTCAAGCCGTGAACAGAAGAGACCAAGGAAGCATCTGGAGCGCAAACCTAAGAATGCCAGCGCCCGAGAACTCTCATCGGACTCACTCCATCGGTTGAATGATGAGTTCGAAGAAGAAGAAGATTCTGAATTGGTGACTCGCGTGAGAAGCGGTTCCGAACTGCCTCAAGCCATGGAGGCCGTAGAAGAAGCAGTGGCTGAAGTCTCCGAACCAGGGAGGGTCGAGACCATTTTACCCCGAGCTAGGGAGGTGGAAAAAGAAACTGTGACCGGTACTTCTCGGTCATAAGGTAATGTGCCTAAGGAGGCGCTTGGGATGATCGATCTCTTTGGATCGCCTTCGTTTACCGATTCTATGATAAACGAGGCTCAGATGTTGAAAGGTAACCTCAGCGGAGGGGCCCAAGGAGCAGCCGATTCTTTCCATAATTTCTTCGATGGCCTGGATTCTACTACTTCAGAGGATGTCACCGGGTTGGGCGACTTACCGGTACCAAAGAAGATACCGTCCCCTGGAGCTGAAGGGTCTTCTTCAAGCTCAAATATAGTGAATCAGTTCCCAACTCCGAGTGTTGATCCTACTCGAAGACGAGCAATTTATATGTCCATTCCGGAGGACGCCCGAGTTCTCTCTGCCCCGGTGGGGATTGCCAGTTACCTTCGGTGTTTGGTGACCGAAGAGGATCAAGCTAGAATGAACAAGGTGGAAGCGCCCTGCTTGTTCAACAAAGCTCAACAGGTGCTGAATCGAGTAATTTCGAATGTCCCTCCATTATGTACTTAGATTTAATCATGAACAATCGTAACATTTTCCTTTGTGCTTGCAGTCCTTGGTGCTTCATTATGAGGCCTTTATTCGATATCTAGAGGAGTTCAAGCATCACGAGGTCGTGACTCGGGAGCTTGCTGAGAAGAAGGATGCCTACAAGCTTCTTAGTGAGAAGCTCCAGGCTGAGTTAGAAGCGGCTTGGAAGGAGCATGCTGATTTGGTCGAGCAGGTAAGATGAATATTCAAACTTAGTAATGATGATTCAGACACATTGGCTAACGACCCAAACCCACAGATTCAAAAGAGACTTGACTAGATCGAGCAACTCCAGGCGGAGGTGGACACGATGAAGGCTAAGGCCGAAGAATGGAAGAAAAATATGGACCACCTAGCCTCGAAAAAAGAGATCGCCCGGGCGCAGTTGGCTTCGGTCGAGGTTCAGCTTAGGGCTATAAGGTAGAAATACTCGGTGCATGTCAGTACGATCGAGGGATTCCAATCTCAGTTGAACTCAGTTGTTTCTAGGCGGCCAAGTTAGAGGTCGTCGAGGCCAAGACTGAGGCCGATGATAAAGGTTCAAGGCCGATGTCGAGTCCATTCAGGAACAAGCAAGAAACATGGTGAAGCATGCGAGGTGGCAATCCCGAAAGGAGGCCCTCGAAGGAGTCCATGCTCAGAATTTTGACATATTGGCTGAAATCGAATGCCAAGATATGCGAAGCCAAGGCCTGGAAGCTAGCTTATCCCGAGGAAGATTCCGAGGGCTCTGAAGAGTCCGGAGGGTCCGATGGTGGCGAAGACCTCGTAGGCGATGATGTAGCCCCCGATGAAGATTAGGCCATTTAGGATCTTTCTGTTTTTTGTACTATCTTTTTGTTATGGCCGTTCGGCCTTTGTAAAAAATATGTATCGGGGCTATTCAACACTTGTAAAGAAATTTTGACATATATATGTAAGGCTTTACCCTTTCATCACTTTTGGATTTTTCCTTTGCTTTTTTATTTGTCTTCGCAAAGGTCGAAATGCCTTAGCATGAAATAATTAGGTTATGTTCGAAGGTTCGAACAAACCTTGACTTTAACATTGCTTTGTGTCAAGGCATTGTTGGGATTCGGTGTTACCAAAAACTTTTCCCAAAAATAATTTAGGTTTATAGCTTGTCGATGGTGGCCTTTAGGACCGGTTATAAGAATTTTTCGAAGGCCTTGTTTTTGTTACGAGTCTCGGACGTATCCGAGCCGTGTTAATATGGTTGTATCCTTTTTAGTTCAGGTAATGCCAAATAAGCTTTATGCCCTCGAAAGTTATTAGCACGGATGGCCTTAGCTTTTTAATTCGGGCAATTACAAATAAACATCATGCCCTCGAGTTTTATTAACTCAGAATGGCCTTAGCCTTTTAATTCGGGCAATGCCGAATAAGCTTCATGCCCTCGAGTTTTATTAACTCGGAATGGCCTTAGCCTTTTAATTCGAGCAATACCAAATAAGCTTCATGCCCTCGAGTTTTATTAACTCGAAATGGCCTTAGCCTTTTAATTCGAGCAATACCGAATAAGCTTCATGCCCTCGAGTTTTATTAACTCGAAATGGCCTTAGCCTTTTAATTAGGAAAATGCCAAATAAGCTTCATGTCCTCGAGTTTTATTAACTTGGAATGGTCTTAACCTTTTAATTCGGGCAATGCCAAATAAGCTTCATGTCCTCGAGTTTTATTAACTCGGAATGGCCTTAGCCTTTTAATTCGGGCAATGCCAAATAAGCTTCATGCCCTCGAGTTTTATTAACTCAGAATAGCCTTAGCCCTTTAATTCGGGCAATGCCAAATAAGCTTCATGCCCTCGAGTGTTATTAACTCGGATTGGCCTTAGCCTTTTAATTTAGGAAATGCCAAATAAGCTTCATGCCTTCGAGTGTTATTAACTTGGAATGGCCTTAGCCTTTTAATTTAGGAAATGCCTATAGTCCCCGAGTGAAGTGAATCGAACACGGATTAAAGTGGCCCTTGGGCTCGATATATTTAGGGTGTCGGGTGTAGGAAATTCCTTGAGAAATGCAAGAAACATTTTTTTAGTACAAGATGTTTATGTGCAAAGAAGAGTCTTCTTTTTTATTCTTGTGCATAATAGTTATACATGTATATATGTTTTGTGCCAGGGCTCGAGCGGTTTGAACGGGCATGGTTCATTTGACCGTTTGGCCCTTACAATAAATCCTATTGATCGATACCCTTCAATCACGAAGTTTGTTCCCTCGTTAAATTCGATATCCGAGGATATTGCCCCTAGTGTTCGGGGTTGACCGAAGAGAGGCCTCGAATGCTGTTGTGATCATTGTCACCGGTTTGTAGCCGACCTTCAATTATAAGTTAGCACGATTTACTTGTTGCCTCGTTAAAATCCTTACCGAAAAACCCATTTGGGACAAAGCCGGTTTAAGGGAAAAAGAGTGCAACGCGTGCTTTCAGACCTAGGATCTCGCATCATCCCTTGTTGGTCTCCTGCAAGTGTTAGTTTGAAATTTAAAATAAAAGAAAGAACGATGCTATGCCTTAGCAGTAATATCTCTTTAAGTGAGTTATATTTCAGTTGTTCGGCAATTGTTCGCCGCTCATTGTTTCGAGCTTGTAGGAACCTTTTTCGGTGATCTCGATAATTTGGTACGGTCCATCCCAGTTTGGCCCCAATTTCCCTTCGTTCGGGTTTCGGGTGTTCAGTGTAACTTTTATTAGTACTAAGTCCCCGATATTAAAATATCGAAGGTTGGCCCTTTGATTATAATATCTCTTGATCCACTATTTTTCGGCGGCCAACCGGACAAGGGCGGCTTCGCTCCTTTCATCTAATAGTTCCAGGCTCGTACTCATAGCCTCGTCATTCAATTCCTTTGTTGCATGTCAGAATCTGATGCTCGGTTCTCCGACCTCGACCGGTATTAAAACTTTGGTTCCATAAACCAAAGAAAACAGTGTGTATCCGGTACTATACTTCGAGGTTGTACGGTATGCCCATAGGACCTCAGGTAGCATTTCCTTCCATTTTCCTTCGGCGTCGATCAACCTCTTTCTAAGGTTTTGGATTATGGTTTTATTGGTGGAGTCTGCTTGTTCGTTCCCGCTAGGGTGGTAAGGTGAGGATAAGATCCTTTTGATCTTATGGTCTTCAAGAAACTTGCATACTTTGCTGCCAATAAACTATTTTCTGTTATTGCACACAATCTCGGCCAGTATTCCAAATTGACATTTAATGTGGTCCCAGATAAAATTGATGACTTATTTTTTCTCTGACCTTTTCATATGCCTGTGCTTTCACCCATTTAAAAAAATAGTCAGTCATAAATAAAATAAATTGAGCCTTACCGGGTACCCGCGAATGGGGCCAAGTTGTCCATCCCCCATTTCATGAACGGCCATGGTGACAAGACCGAATGTAGCGACTCTCCTACTCGATGAATCATCGGAGCATGCATTTGGCATCCATTGCATTTTTGAACGAGCTCTTTCACGTCTTTTTCCATATTGATCCAGTAGTAACCGGCTCTGATAATTTTTTGAACCAGTGATTCGGCGCCCAAATGATTTCCATAGGTACCTTTGTGGATTTACCTCAAAACATATTTGGTGTCTCCTAGTCCCAAACATATCGCGATTAGGCCATAGAACGTTCTTTTTGACTAAGGTTCCATCCTCGAAAAAACTAAATCGGGCTGCCTTCGTTCGTAGGGTCCTCGATTCCTTTGGGTCCAAGGGCAGTTTTTTGGTCTTGAGATATTCCACGTACTTATTCCTCCAGTCCCAAGTTAGGCTCGTTGAGTTGATCTCGGTGTGGCCTTGTTCCACCACTGATCTTATAAGCTGTACAATTTCTCCCGAGTTGATCTCGTTGTCTTCGACCGACGATCCCAAGTTAGTGAGGGCTTCAGCTTCGCTGTTTTGATCCTGAGGTACATGTTGCAAAGTCCATTCTTTGAACCGATATAATGTCACCTGTAACTTGTCCAAGTATCTCTGCATTCATTCTTACCTGACCTCGAATGTCCCATTAACTTGGTTTACTACAAGGAGTGAGTCGCACTTGGCTTCGATCACCTCTGCCCCCAAGCTTTTGGCTAATTCAAGGCCTGTAATCATGGCCTCATATTCGGCCTCGTTGTTAGTCAATTTCACAATCTTAATAGATTGCCTAATTATTTTACCTGTTGGTGGCTTTAGTACGATGCCAAGACCGGACCCTTTTTCATTTGAAGTGACATCCGTAAAGAGGGTCCAGATTCCTGAGGAAGTGCCCGAGTTAATCAATAATTCTCTTTCGACCTCAGATATTAAGGTCGGCGTAAAGTCGGCCTCGATGTCAGCCAAAATTTGGGAATTAATGGCGGTCCGGGGCAAGTACTCAATATTGTAACCACTTACTTCTACGGCCCATTTGGCCAATCGGCCCAAGAGTTTGGGCTAATGCATCACGTTCCTTAACGGGTAAGTATTTACGACACATATGGGGTGACATTGAAAATATGGTTTTAGTTTCCTGGAGGCGCTTAGCAAGGCGAGCACCAGTTTTTCTAGGTGAGGGTACCTAGTTTTGGCCTCACCTAAGGTCCTACTAACATAATAAATCAAAAATTGTGTACCTCATTCCTCCCGAACTAGGACTCAACTTACCGCTATCTCTGAGACCGCCAAGTACAAGTACAATTGTTCGTCTGTATTTGGTGTGTGAAGCAGCGGTGGGCTTGATAAGTATCCTCTAAACTCCTCCAGAGCTCGTTGACATTCAGGAGTCCATGAGAAGTTATTCTTTTTTTTCAATAGTGCAAAGAATCGGTGGCTCTTGTCGAATGGCCTTGAAATAAATCACCCCAGAATGGCTATGTGCCCGGTTAGCCTTTGCACGACTTTTACGTTGTCTACGACTGTGATATCTTCTATGGCTTTGATCTTGTCGGGGTTGATCTTGATTCCTCGGTTGGATACCATGAACCCGAGGAATTTACCCGATCCAAGTCCGAACGCACATGTTTTCGGGTTCAGCTTCATATTGTACTTCTAAAATATGCTGAAGGTTTCCTGCAAATGTTTTAAATGGTCATCTGCTCGTAGGTACTTGACCAATATATCGTCAATGTAAACTTCCATCGATTTTCCTATTTGTTCTTCGAACATTCGATTTACTAAGCGTTGGTATGTGACACCAGCATCTTTTAACCCAAACGGCATTACATTATAACAATATGTGTCATATTTAGTTATGAAGGAGGTTTTTTCCTGATCACCTGGATCCATCCGTATTTGGTTGTACCCGAAATGGGCATCGAGAAAACTGAGAATCTCGTGGTCGGCCGTGGTATCGATTATTCGGTCGATGTTGGGCAAAGAAAAAGAGTCTTTGAAGCATGCTTTATTCAAATCTTTGTAATATACACACATTCTTAGATTATTCCCTTTTTTAGGGACTACCACTATGTTTTCTAACCAATCTAGGTGTTCAGCCTCCCGAATGGACCCTATTTTAAGGAGTTTAGATACCTCATCCTTGATGAAAACATGTTTGACCTCGGACTGGGTCCTCATCTTCTGCTTGACCGGATTGATTTTCGGGTCCAGACTGAGTTTGTGAGTGGTTATCTCCGGTGGGATCCTTGTCATATTGTAATGACCCAGCCGGTCGTTTTGAGAGTTATAGCCCCATTTTTCCCATTTCTACTTCTTTTGTGCTTTACAACTGTATTATGTCCTACCGGGTTGGTTGGTTCGTGTCCGGAGTGGTTTCGGAGTGAATTGAGACACTTAGTCTCTTAATTGGAAGCTTAAGTTGGAAAAGTCGACCGGATGTCGACTTGTGGGAAAATGACTTCGGGTTTGAATTTTGATGGTTTTGTTAGCTCCGTTAGGTGATTTTGGACTTAGGAGCGTGTCTGGAATGTGATTTGGAGGTTCGTAGTATAATTAGGCTTGAATTGGCGAAAGTTGGAATTTTGGGGACTTTGGCCGGCAGTGGAAATTTTGATATCGAGGTCGGAATGGATTTTCGGAAGTTGGAGTAGGTTCGTGGTGTCATTTTTGACTTGTGTGTAAAATTTGAGGTCATTCGGACGTGGTTTGGTAGGCCGTCGTTTGTGGAAGTTAAAAGTTTAGAAGTTCTTTAGGCTTGAATCCGGATGTAATTTGTGTTTTGATGTTGTCTTGAGTGATTCGAAGGTTCGACTAAGTTCGCATGGGATGTTATGACTTGTTGGTATGATCAGTTGACGTCCCGGAGACCTCGGGGTAATTTCGGGTGGTTAACGGCTTGATGGGAGTTAAGGAAATGCAGCTGAAGCTACTGCTGCTGGTGTAATCGCACCTGCGGAGTGGGAACCGTAGGTGCGAGTCTGCAAAAGAGAAGAAGGAGCCGCATATGCGGCCAAGAAGGAGCTGGGTAGGAGCCGCAGGCGCGAAGAATTTCCCACACCTGCGAGGGTAGTAGATGCGGGTAGCTGGGCATAGGTGCGAAGGATGGCCGCAAGTGCGATATATTCCCGCACATGCGATAGGTGCAGATTCGATCTTGGGGCCGCAGGAGCAAGGTCAGTATTTTTAAGTGAAATCCGTAACTGCGATGCAATTTCCGCAGGTGCGGCATCGCATAAGAGACAAGAGGACCGCATGTGCGGTATTTCTGGGGTAGAAAAACACAAGCACGAGGGTTGGACTATCATTTTCGATTTTTGGGCTTGAGAAGCTCGAGAGAGAGAGGCGGTGTTTTGAGTATTTTCAAGGAAACATTGAGGTAAGTAATTCTAACCCGGATTGGTCTAAATTTCGTGAATCTATGGCATTCTTCGTCACCTAATTAGCAATTTGAGTTGGAAATTTGGGGGTTTAGGGCTTTGGAATTAGAGAGTGAACTTTGGGGTTTTGGAGGGGCAATTGAGGTCGGAGTTTTATAAATTTGGTATGGTTAGACTCGTGGGTGAATAGGCTTTCAGGTTTTGTAACTTTCATCGGGTTTCGAGACGTGGGCCGGGGGTTGAGCCGATTTTTGATTTTGGGCCATATTTTAGTAGTTTTCTTGTGGAATTCATCCTTTTAACCAATATTGATTATCTCGTACTGCTTATGGTTAGATTCGGAGCTTTTGGAGATTGATTCGAGGGGCAAAGTCATTGCGGAGTAGGATTTTTGCACGTTTGAGGTAAGTAGAAATTTTAAATCTGGTTTTGAGGGTAAGAAACCCCTGGGATTGGTATGATGTGAGTGTTTGAGGTGACGTACATGCTAGGTGACGGGCATGTAAGCGTGCACTGTGAGGGATTGTGACTTGGTCCATCCCGTGAGACTGTAAAGTCGAATAGCCATTGTTATTACTTGTTTTTCCTTGCCTTTGAGCGATTGACTGCCTTTCATGTTAGGAACCATGCTTAGGCCTTATGATATTACTGTTGGGACCTGCAGCGGTCGTATACTTGTTGAATTGACTGCTAATTACTATCTTGTACTTAGTCACAATCTTACTTGTTTGTTATATCTCTGTTCCCTCTCATTTCTTGTTGATACTTGTTGTATTCTCTATTTGGGTCGATTATTATGATATTCTGTGAGCCCGAGGGGCTGGAGAGGTTAGTGACTGAGATAGGGCGTGAGTGCCGAGCTATGAACTATGTGAGGGTATATGGATCGGGTTGCACGCTGCAACGAGCCTTATGGCTACTTATGGACAGTGGAACGGGTTGCATGCCGTAACGAGCCTTATGGCTACTTATATGATTAGGTCGGGCTGCACGCCGTAGCGATATAGCGCTTGGGCTGGATGGAGCCCCTTCGGAGTCTGTACACCCCAAGTGAGCGCAGGTACCTATTAAGAGTGTGTATTGAGGGCTGAGAGCCGAGAGTGTGAGCTGATGAGATGCATTGAGTGACTGCTGCCTTGAGAGGCTGTACTTTCTTTTATTTATTGTTGCACTTAGTTGCTACCTGATGTTGTTGTGAAATTTTTGGAAGATTCATATCTGTTTTACTTGAGCTGGAACTGATTTGACTTATACCACCGGATTTGAAAGCATGTTAACTCTTTACTGAAAACTTTTGAAATTATCTGTATTATTATAGTTCGTCACTTCTTCTCAGTTCCTTATTTAATTCTGTTACTTGCTGAATTGGTTGTACTCATGCTACACTCTGCAATTCATGTGCAGATCTAGGTGTGTACGGTTTTGACGGTCGTTGAGTTCGTGTGCAGGCTGATTATCGGAGACTTACGAGGTAGCTGCCGGCGTCCGCAGTCCTTGTTTCTCCTTTCTTATTATCTTTTCTCTCTTGTATTGGCATTTGGCACACACTATAGTAGACTCTGTTTCAAGATTGGTTATTAGATGCTCATGACTTAGTGACACCCCGATGTCGGGCTATTGTTTCCGCACTTATATTTTGTTTCGGTTTTACCCCCATTTTTATGAAAAACTCCGGTTATTTTAAATGTCTTAATTCATTTCTATTAAATTTTGAAAGTGTTTTGGGAAGGTCGGCTTGCCTAGTATCATGATAGGCGCCATCACGACGGGTTAGGTTTTGGGTCGTAACAAGTTGGTATCAGAGCCTAGGTTACATAGGTCTCACGAGTCATGAGCGGGTTTAGTAGAGTATTGTGGATCGGTACAGAGACGTCTGTACTTATCTTCGAGAGGCTGCAGAACCCGTAGTAAACTTCACATTCTTGAATTCTTATCGTGCGAATCTGTTGATTCTAGTAACTAAACATTTGTTGTTTCATTCTCTCGCAGATGGTGAGGACTCGTACTATCGGGCAGGATGGACAGCCACTGGTACTCCCAGCTAGGGCCGAGGTCACGGTAGGGGCAGAGGTGCAGCTCGCACAACAGCCGGGGCAGTACCTGCAGATCCACCAGTTGCCCTAGATCAGGACCAGATTCCAGTTGTTGATGCACCAGTTCAGGCACCACCTGTGCCTATTATGATTCCAGGCCTTCAGCAGGCCTTAGCTCAGATTCTGACCGTGCGTACGAGTCTTGCTCCGACGGTCTCTGTTCCGGCCGCAGCAGCCACTTCTCAGGCCAGGGGAGGTGCTTAGACTCCCGCTGCCCGCACACCAAAGCAGGTGGTACAGGGATTCCTTACACCGGGGGCACCACCAGCCCATCCGGTTGCAGCTCCTCAAAACTGTGTGGTTCTTGCTATGCCTGAGGATGAGCAGTGTAGATTGGAGAGGTTTGGGAGACTCCAGCCTCCATCTTTCAGTGGTACCGAAGGAGAGGATGCATAGGGTTTCTTGGACAGGTGTCAGAGGATACTCCATACAATAGGTATTCTAGAGGCCAGTGGGATCTCGTTCACTACTTTTCAGTTCTCTGGGGCTGCCTTCAGCTGGTGGGAGGCTTACAAGAGTCATAGTCCGGTCGGCGCAGCACCCCTTACCTGGCAGCAGTTCTTTAGTCTATTTCTAGAGAAGTTCATGCCACAGTCCCGCAAAGAGGAGCTGCGCAGGCAGTTTGAGCAGCTTCGTCAGGGTGATATGTATGTGACACAGTATGAGATGTGATTCTTGGAGTTGGCCCGTCATGCTATATGGTTGGCTCCCACAGACAGGGAGAGGATCAGGAGGTTTATAGATGGCCTCACTTTTCAGCTGCGATTGCTTAGGACCAGAGAGAGAGTGTCTAGTGCTACTTTTGATGAGGTTGTCAACATTACGCGTCAGATTGATATGGTTCGCAGTCAGGAGAAGGTTGAGAGGGAGGCCAAGAGGCCTCGTGGACAGGGTGGATTTAGCGGTGTTCCTTTTGGGGGCAGTTCCACCACGGTACGGGTCATCCTTTCAGACATGCTAAGACGGCTCGCCCAGTTCACCGTAGCGCATCATCTGGCCATAGTTCACATGATTATCAGCAGGTCCATTCATCTCTTAGTGCCCTCCCAGCTCAGAGTTCATCCCATGCTCCATCGGGTCAGGGTTTGTCTATGCCAGGTCCTTCTGCTAGTTATCCCGGTGCTCGGGGTTCCCTTCAGTCCCCAACACTAGTACTGGGGAGTTGCTATGAGTGTGGAGAGTTTGGCCATATCAGGAGACATTGTCCCCACCTTACGGGGTAGCCAGGCCCGTTTCTATGCCCTCCCTGCCAGACCAGATATCATTGCTTCAGATGCTGTGATTACAGGTATTGTCTCAGTTTACCACAGAGATGCCTCTGTAATATTTGACCCTGGTTCCACTTATTCATACGTTTTCTCGTATTTCGCTCATTTTCTGGATATGCCTCGTGAGTCTTTAGTTTCATCTGTTCATGTATCTACTCATGTGGGCGATACTATTATTGTGGACCGCGTATGTCGGTCATGTGTGGTGACTATTGGGGGTCTGGAGACCAGAGTGGATCTTTTGCTGCTCAGTATGGTCGATTTTGATGTGATATTGGGTATGAATTGGTTGCCTCCATATCATGTTTTCTAGATTTTCACGCTAAGACTTTGACGTTAGCAATGTCGGGGTTGCCAAGAGTTGAGTGGAGCGGTTCTATAGACTATGTTGTTAGTAGAGTGATTTCATACTTGAAGGCTCAACGGATGGTTGAGAAGGGTTGTCTATCCTATGTGGCTTTTGTGAGGGATGTTAGTACAAAGACTCCTGCCATTGAATCTGTTCTGGTGGTGCGTGATTTTCCAGATGTGTTTCCTGCAGACCTGCCGGGCATGCTACCTGACAGGGATATTGACTTCGGTATTGATTTAGTGCCGGGCACTCAGCCTATTTCTATTCCACCATACCATATGGCACCGGCTGTATTGAAGGAGTTGAAGGAGCAGCTTCGGGAAATCCTTGATAAGGGGTTTACTCGGCCTAGCGTGTCACCTTGGGGTGCACCAGTTCTATTTGTGAAGAAGAAGGATGGTACTATGAGAATGTGCATTGATTACAGATAGTTGAACAAAGTCACAGTCAAGAACAAGTATCCTTTGCCACGTATTGATGATCTATTTGACCAAGCGAGGGTGTTATCCAATATTGATTTGAGGTCAGGGTATCACCAGCTGAAGATTCGGGATTCGGATATTTTTAAGACAACTACCCGATATGGCCATTCTGAGTTCCTTGTGATGTCTTTTGGGCTGACTAACGCCCCAGTAGCGTTCATGCATTTGATGAACAATGTGTTTCAGCCTTATTTGGACTCGTTCGTTATTGTATTCATTGATGATATCCTGGTGTACTCTCGTAGCCAGGAGGAGCATGCCCAGCATTTGAGGATTGTGTTACAGAGATTAAGGGAGAAGAAGCTTTATGCAAAGTTCTCCAAGTCTGAGTTTTGGCTCAATTCAGTGGCGTTCTTGGGGCACGTGGTGTCCAGTGAGGGTATTCAGGTGGATCCGAAGAAGATAGAGGCAGTGCAGAGTTAGCCTAGACCATCCTCAGCCACGGAGATTAGGGTCTTTCTTGGTTTGGAGTGCTATTACTGTCGTTTTGTGGAGGGTTTTTCATCTATTTTAGAAGCTCAAGACTGCTTTGACCACGGCTCCAGTTCTAGGTCTGCCATCAGCTTTTGGTTCTTACACAGTGTATTGTGATACCTCAAGGATCGGTATTGGGTGTGATCTGATGCAGGAGGGTAGAGTGATTGCTTATGCTTTGCACCATTTGAAGACCCACGAGAAGAACTATCTTGTCCATGACATTGAGTTAGTAGCTATTGTTCACGCCTTAAAGATTTTGCGGCACTATTTGTACAGTATCCATTGTGAGATTTACACTGATCATCGGAGTTTGCAGCATATGTTCAAACAGAAGGATCTTAACTTGCGTCAGTGGAGGTGGTTAGAGCTTCTTAAGGACTATGATATCACCATTTTGTACAATCCCGGGAAGGCCAATGTAGTGGCCGATGCCTTGAGTCATCGGGCGAAGAGTTTGGGGAGTTTAGCGTATCTTCCAACAGAAGAGAGACCCTTGGCATTAGATGTTCAGGCCTTAGCTAGCCATCTTGTCAGATTGGATATTTCGGAGCTGAGTCGGGTATTGGCTTGTATGGTCTCTAGGTCTTCTCATTATGATCATATCAGGGAGCGTCAGTATGATGACCCCCATCCGCTCGTCCTCCAAGATAGGGTTCGGCGAGGTGATGCTAGAGATGTGACTATTGGTGATGATGGCGTGTTAAGGATGCAGGGCCGGATATGCGTGTCCAATGTGGATGGGCCTCAGGAGTTGATTCTTGAGGAGGCCCATAGCTCGCGGTATTCCATTCATCCGGGTGCCGCGAAGATGTACCAGGATTTGAGACAACACTATTGGTGGAGGAGGATGAAGAAGGATATAGTTGGGTTTGTAGCTCGGTGTCTCAACTGTCAGCAGGTTAAGTATGAGAATCAAAGACCGGGTGGCTTGCTTAAGAGGTTAGAGATCCTAGAATGGAAGTGGGAGCGGATTACCATGGATTTCATAGTTGGGCTCCCATGGACTTCGAAGAAGTTCGATGCTATTTGGGTGATTGTGGATCGGTTGACCAAGTCCGCGCACTTCATTCCAGTTGGTACTACTTACTCTTCAGAGCGGTTGGCTAAGATTTACATCCGATAGATTGTTCGCCTTCATGGTGTCCAAGTTTCCATCATTTCGGATAGAGGCACACGATTTACATCACAGTTTTGGAGGGCCGTGCAGCGAGAGTTGGGTACTCAGGTTGAGTTGAGCACAACCTTTCATCCTCAGAAGGACGGACAGTCCAAGTGCACTATCCAGATATTGGAGGATATGTTACGCACTTGTGTCATTGATTTTGGGGATTCATGGGACCAGTTTTTGCCGCTCACGGAGTTTGCATATAACAACAGTTATCAATCGAGCATTCATATGGCTCCGTACGAGGTTTTATATGGGAGGCGGTGTATATCTCTAGTGGGATGGTTTGAGCCGGGCGAGGCAAGGATCTTGGGTACAGACTTGGTCCAGGATGCATTAGACAAGGTGAAATTGATTCAGGAGCGGCTTCGCACGGCGCAGTCTAGGCAGAAGAGCTATGCTGACAGGAAGGTATGTGATGTGTCTTTCATGGTTAGGGAGAAGGTTCTACTGAAGGTATCACCCATGAAGGGTGTTATGAGGTTTAGGAAGAGGGGCAAGTTGATCCCCCGGTTCATTGGGCCTTTTGAGGCACTTCAGAGGATAGGGAAGGTGGCTTACAAGCTTGTCTTGCCACCTAACTTGTCGAGTGTGCATCCAGTATTTCATGTTTCTATGCTCCGGAAGTATATCGGCGATCCGTCCCATGTTTTGGATTTCAGCACGGTTCAGTTGGATGGTGATATGACTTATGATGTGGAGCCGGTGGCCATTTTGGAGCGGCAGGTTCGGAAGTTAAGGTCAAACGATATAGCTTCAGTGAAGGTGCAGTGGAGAGGTCAGCCTGTGGAGGAGGCCACATGAGAGACCGAGCGGGAGATGTGGAGCAGATATCCACACCTATTTGAGGCTCCAGGTATGTTTCTAGACCCATTCGAGGACAAACGTTTGCTTAAGAGGGGGAGGATGTAACGACCCGGCTGATCGTTTCGAGAATTATAGCCCCATTTTCCCCATTTCTCCTTTTTTTTGTGCTTTACAACTGTATTATGTCCTATCGGGTTGATTGGTTTGGGTCCGGAGTGATTTTGGAGTGAATTGAGACATTTAGATCCCATTGGACATAAAATTTGATGGAAGTTTTTTCCAAAAAAAATTGCCTTTTTCGAAATCAACGTTTGTTCATAAAATTTTTAATTTTCATTTGATGATGCATTTTGGAAATTTTCGAAAATTTGAAAAACTCCAAAAAGCTATTTTTCAAAATTTTCACTCAAATCACTCACAAAACTTCAAAAACAACCCAAACAAAAATTTATGTCCAAACACAACTCTAAATTTTAAATAACATTTTCACTTGAAAAAACAATTTCACCATTTTTTTTGAATTTTACAATTCTTATGTCCAAACGCCTGCTTAGTCTCTTAATTGGAAGTTTAAGTTAGTAAAGTTGACCGGATGTCGACTTGTGGGAAAACGACCTCAGATTTAAATTTTAATGATTTAGTTAGCTCCGTTAGGTGATTTTTGGACTTAGGAGCGCTCCCATAATGTGATTTGGAGGTCCATACTAGTATTAGGCTTGAATTGGCAAAATTTGGAATTTTGGTGACTTTGGGCAGCAGTGGAAATTTTGATATCGGGTTCGGAATGGATTTTCGGAAGTTGGAGTAGGTTCGTGGAGTCATTTTTGACTTGTGTATAAAATTTAGGTCAATCGGACGTGGTTTGGTAGGTTTCGGTGTCGTTTTGTGGAAGTTGAAAGTTTAGATATTCTTTAGGCTTGAATCCGGGTGTAATTTTTTATGATGTTGTCTTGAGTGATTCGAAGGTTCATCTAAGTTCGCATGGGGTTTCATGACTTGTTGGTATGATCGATTGAGGTCCCGGAGGCCTCGGGGGTGATTTCGGGTGGTTAACGGCTTGATGAGAGTTAAGGAAATGCAGTTGAAGCTGCTGCTACTGGTGTAACCGCACCTGCGGAGTGGGAACCCCAGGTGCGAGTCCGCAGAAGCGAAGAAGGAGCCGTAGATGCGGCCAAGAAGGAGCTGGGCAGGAGCCACATGTGCGAAGATATTTCCGCACCAGCGAGGGTCGCAGATACGGGCAGCTGGGCGTAGGTGCAAAGGATGGCCGCAAGTCCGATAGATTCCCACACCTACGATAGGCGCAGATGCGGTCTTGGAGCTGAAGGAGCGGGGTTAGGAATTGTAAGTGAAATACGCACCTGCGATGGAATTTTTGCAGGTGCGGCATCGCCGAAGCGACAAGAGGACCGCATGTGCGGTATTTCTGGGCAGAAAAACACTAGCTTGAGGGTTGGACTTTCATTTTTGATTTTTGGATTTGAGAAGCTCGGGAGAGAGGCGAGTTTTCGAGGATTTTCAAGGAAAACATTGGGGAAAGTAATTCTAAACCTTATTGGTCTAAATTTCGTGAATCTATGGCTTTCTTCATCACCTAATTTGGGATTTGAGTTGGAAATTTGGGGGTTTAGGGCTTGGGAATTGGAGAGTGAACTTTGGGTTTTTGGAGGGGCAATTGAGGTCGGATTTTTATAAATTTGGTATGGTTAGACTCGTGGGTGAATAGGCTTTTGGGTTTTGTTACTTTCGTCGGGTTTCGATACGTGGGCCCGGGAGGGGGGGGGTTGAGCCGATTTTGGATTTAGGATATTACAAGTGCATCATTGTGAGGCTGTATGATCACTTCTGCATCCTCGTCGCTGAAAGATAAAATTCCTTCTAGTACGTAGTCTCGAGTTCGTTTCTCCCTAGTGATGGATACTTTGGTATGTTTCAACATTGGCCATTGTGGGATATCGAATCCACCGATGATCATATTTATGACGTGTTGAGGTTCGGTATATTCTTGTTCTGTCTATTTGTTAGAATCCTTGTTCCTTAAGTGGTTCTTGGCTCGGTCGCTCAAGAATTCTCGAAGGTGCCCATTGTTTAATAAACGGGCTACTTCCTCTCTCAACTATCGATAATCTTCCGTTCTATGACCGTTAGTACCATGATATTTGCACATCTAGTTAGGGTCCCATTGAGCTGGATCATATAGTAGAGGTCGAGGCTATTTGGTATCATTGATGCGCCAGATAGCTGATACGATGGCGGCAGCATCGACATTAAAGTTATATTCCGTTAGCCTCGACGCTTCTTTAGGTCTGATGGACCTGTTGAAGTTGTTTTTAGTCATGAGTCTCCAGTTGCTTCGGCCTTGATCATTTCTCCTTTCATTTTTTATTGGGTTCCGCCCGGACCTGCAGCTCCTCCGATCTTCATTATATGGTAGATATCGATAGCTGTTTGATCTTGTTTCACGATCGATGTCTCTCTTGACTCTGTCGAGGGTTCTGACAGGATATACAGACTCCGAGGGGGCCCTGAGTTGGTCATCTTAATCTCTGATTTTTGATTGATACCAGTTATGTACATCTGCCCAGGTAACGGCATGGTATCCTATCAGATTCTGCTTCAGTTTGTGCGAAGTCACCGAGCTCCGAATATTGAGTCCCTGAGTGAAAGCTGGAACAACCCAATCATCAGTGACTGGCGGCAAATCCATTCGTTCCATTTGGAAACGGGACACGAATTCTCTAGGCATCTCGTTATCCTTCTGTTTAACTTTGAAAAGGTCTGATTTCCTGGTTTCGACCTTGATGGCACTAGCATGTGATTTCACGAAGGAGTCTGCAAGCATAGAGAATGAATCAATAGAATTAGGAAGTAAGTTGTGATACCATGTCATATCTCCCTTTGATAGGGTCTCCCCAAATTTTTTCAGTAGAACTGACTTGATATTGTCGTCTTCCAAGTCATTCCCCATGATAGCACATGTGTAAGAGGTTACATGCTCGTTTGGATCGGTCGTTCTGTTATACTTAGGTATTTCGGGCATACAAAATTTTTTGGGGATTGGCTTTGGAGCCACGCTCGAAGGAAAAGGTTTTTGCACGAACTTTCTGGAATCTAGTCCTTTCAGTATCGGAGGTGTTCCTGGGATTTGATCCACCCTGGAATTGTAGGTTTCCACCTTTTTGTTGTTCGCTTCGATTTTCTTTTTTCCTGATTCTATCTACTTTGTCAGCTTCTCGAGCATCTTTAAAATCTCGGGGTTAGTATCCGATTCTTATTCATTTGACCTTACTACGACCGGTTCATTTCTCCGGGTGACTTCACGGTGCGGATCGGGTTCAACCCTGCTCGACGTCTTGTTTTGGCTCTATAACTGAGCTATCGCCACCTGTCGAGCTTGCAGCATTTCGAAGATCATCCGTATGCTGATCCCGTCTTCTTTATTATTTTGTATGTTTCGAGCTGTCGATCGGAACCCACCACAGATGTTATTTTTGGGGTCGGTAGGCAAGTTGGCATCGATAGCCACATATGAATAAACATCAATCGGATCTGCGATCGAAATTCCTACGGGACCAGCGGGTGGCCCTACGTTATCGTGCACTATGTAGTTATTCTCACCCTAATGACTGGACTCGTTGTTGATATGTGTGGGTGCTAATTGAGAGTTTGACAGTTTTAGCCTGAAATCAAAGACACTTCAAAGAGCAAGCGTAAAGTTGTGTGTGTTATGGAGATTTGTATCAAATAACCACTATTATCCTTAGCCCCACGGTGGGCGCCAAACTGTTTACCCTCAAAATCGGATAACAATTGAATTTGATAGTGGTTATAAGGACACGTGGATTAACTTGATACAAAATAATAAATTAGATTGAAATGGAAATAAATAACGATAGATTAATCGTAAACTACGTGGGTAGGATGATTTCGACTTAGGAAAGCAGGTCACCCTTGAATTGAATGCACTTTATTTGACACCAAAATATCAAAGAGTAAGAACTTAGAGAATGTATTGCTTATCAGTATATGTTACAATGTCCTTCATGAATTGTCAAGTCCCCTTTATATATTGAGGGAGACCTACCTTTTGGGGTATTATTTAATTGTACTACAAAAAATATAAGTCCTTGATTTTGAAGACCGTTTGTTCCCTTTTTTTAATTCCGTGATTTCTGCCATATTGATTGGTTAATGGCAAGAATCACGGACCTTTGTCGGATGAGTTGGCATGGCTTTCTTCGAGACCGTCAGAAACATGACCGATTACGCCTTCGGTAGACTCGAGGGCAAATCTGATAATCTCGATGTCTAGTTTTGTTGATATTTTGGGTCCGATCTTGAATATTATATTCCGTCCTCGGCTGACCATGTTGGATGTCAGATCGAACCTCAGACTTCAATTTTTACCCTATTACAGATGTACCGACCTTGGCCCTCCGTTTCTCAAGCTCGATTGAACACCGATCTCAGTTTTACCCGTTCACACATCTTTTATTTTTTATACTTTATTGCACTCAACGATAATCCATACGTAGTCAATTGATTTGTTTTGTTTTATCTTTTCTGAATTTAATTATACATAGTCAATTGATTTTTTTATTTTATCTTTTCTGAATTTAATTATAGTTTAGTACTTGTACATAATAATCAACTTAATTAATTTTATTTTTTTTCAAATCCCTCCATAAAATCAAAATCCCCAAACCGTAGCTTATCTCGTTACACAATAAAAAGGTATGAACCCTTCCCCCCACCCCACCCCACCCCCACACACACCTTCAACAATCATTTTGACATAGTAGCATTATTTGCAGACTCCGTCTTGGCAACGGAAGAGTTCGTACGCTAATAAATTATCTTAATAAAGTTTTCAACAAGTTATACTGGAACTTTGTCGCTACTAATTAGTATATTTAAAAATAACAGTGCCCCGGTCATACTCAAATCCTAGACCCCTTTGATTGATATCACATGAGACATTTTTATGTTTTATCTAAAATGAATAGGGAAAGAGCACATTTTTCATCTAAAATTTAGGTCCGAAGTTGTTAGGCATAAATATTTGAAGTTCTGCATAAATGTCTAAAGTTTGGATTGCAAGTTTTAGCTTTGACAAGCCAAACTTTAGTCGTTCTTGCACAAAAATATGCCAAATTTCAAATAAAATTTGGAACTTTTATGCGAATTTTTCAACTTTAGTCAGCTTATGTTTGAAATTGATTCTGAAGTGGTTAAACTTATAAAAATTTATAAAGTAAGGCTATACTTTAACCAGGGGATCCCAAAATCGATATTTACGCACTTAGCTCCTTGAGAGCTGCGATAAATAGTATAAGAAGGCCCACTTTGCAAACTTATGCATTTTTCTCAGTTCCAACTTCCTAGAGCTCGGCCAAGAGGTGATTTCGACCCCAATCTTCTTTAGAAATAACTTTTAACCTACATAAGGATATACCTTTTTACCTTCTTTAAATTTAAATTAACTGATGAGAAGCCAAGATAACTATAAAGAGTCAACTGCTAGTAGACCAAACAGAATTTTATATTTTCTGTTTCTTTGTACGTTATACATGCAAGCACTCTTTTTCCCGTTGGCAACATGGAAGCCCTAAAACTTGTGACTTGGAATAGAACCTATACTACGTTTCACTGAGTAGAAGTTATAATGGGTGTACTATAAAGTGCAGTTTAGTACTTGAAATATACAATTAATGATCAACAATAACTTCTTTTCGGTCACCAATTAAAAGTAAAGTTCGTGAGTAGGAGATAGGTCTGTTGCTTGGATTGCGACATGAGAAGGATCTTTTGATAAGTTATACTACCTCCGTTTCAAATTTGATTGATTTATTTTATTTTTTAGTTTGTTTTAAAATAAATAATATATTTTTAAATTTGAAAATAATTTACTTTAAACTTTTCATTTTATCTATTTTATCCTTAATGAGAAGTTTTTATAGCCACACAAATGTCATGACCCACAAAGCTTTTATCTGTTAAACTTTTAAGACCACAAGTTTTAATTTTTTTTCTTCTTCTTAAATTTCGTGCCGAGTCAAATTATCTCATCGAAATTGAAATAGAGGGAGAGTACATTATTACCCTCTCAACTAGTCTCATTTTGCGAATTACACATTTAAATTTTGTAGGGTCTTATAACTCCCTTGAATTAATTTGAAGTGGAATTATTTCATCTTTCTTTGCTGGCATAGAGAGTGATTACTCTCTATGGAACACTTGTTAAGCAGTAGAAAAGCACTCTTAACCGGAAATCAGACACTTTGGTCGAAAAAATTACATTTTTGATCGGCCAAGCTTCTACTCTACTTTTCTTTTACTTCATCTACTATTTTTCTCCATGCTTTGGAAGACCCATCATTTATATCTCATTTACCACAAACCCTACCAGTTTGTCTCACTAAAATTTATTATTTGAACCATAGAAAGTAAAATTCAAATCATAAAAATTCTTTATTTGAGCCATAGAAAATAATAGATCGTCGTCTACGCCTTCTCTAGAAATTTCCTTTAACATAGATCTATATTTTTTTTCTTTATCGTGTATGTCAAAATATTCACTACATCACTTTTGAGCAATTTTTTCTCTATGGAATATATTTGCTCACAAGGGAGGACAAGAATGTATTGCTAATTTGATTTTAAATATTTGATCTTTGAAATTGTATACATAATGCAAAGGGGAAATTAATGAGACTAGAGTTCTTGCTGTTTTCTCTCCAATATATTTGGGGACAAGCTCGATATGATCTATTAATTTCTCAGTTGGTGGTCTGGTTGTGGTTTGATAGTTTTTGTGGGGGATCAAAGGAGGAGCCAGAATTTGAAGGTCATGTGTTCTGATTTTATTACTGAACCCTAGCTCATTGTAGTTACTGGGTTCACAATTAAATATTTTTTACATATTTAATGAATTTTCTAATACAAATACAAGATTTAAGCAAAAGTTACTGGGTTCGTCCGAACCCGTAGCTACTATACTACATCCACCCCTGGGTAGGACCGTGGGTGGTGGTTTGGTGGTTAGAAATGGTAGAAATATGATGAGTGAAGATGATAAGAAAAAAGTGATCAAAAATGAAATAAGAAAAATGTATTTTAGAAAGGAAAATGACGTGGAAACATATGTGCAGTACGTGAGTAGCACACTAGCACTACCCAAACGAAATATTGTCTTTGTGTACTGGGTGGTAAAGTCCAGAGAGTCCTAGGATACATGAGGTGCATTTTTGAAAAAAAAGAGACAAGTTGAAGGGGTAACTACGTGTTCTCCCTTATTTAAAAGAAGGCCAAATACATATTAGGCCCCTAAAATTGTCTCAATTTTTTATTTTAACACTTTAACTAAAGCTTGTTCCTATTAGACACTCCAATATAATACAAAGTGTCCCAATTAAACACAAATTTTCAAGGCCAAGATAAAAATCAGGCGCATGTTCTTAAGGCTTTCCACCGATAAAAGCCATGAAATAAAAACCTGACATGTATTTTTCAACTCCACGTAATTTGAATTTGCATTAAAACAAAAAATAATCCATTTTAGCGAAAAAGTCCTCACTTCCTTATTCCTTTCCTGTTATCTCAAATTTGAGAAATGTGAGTAAGAGCCCGGCAATGGAGGGTTTTGTTCACTTATTTCTCCGTTATACTCCGTAGTCACTATTTTGTTATGGTAAAAGATCTTATTTCAGTTTGATTCTAAAGGTTATAACAGCAAGAAATCTTCAAAGAAGAAGATAGAGTTTCATTTTGATTCTAAAAGTTATGCTCTCAACTTTGATAATGGAGATAACTATGGAAATGTTAATTTTTTGTGTAATTTCTCATCTCAATTTGCTGGTCCTATTAGGAGAAAATGAGAAAATTTCTTCTTGGGTGGATTTTGATTTCTGCTCTCGGTTTGCTTTTGAAATTGTTATTTTAAAGTGAAAAGTCGATATTGATTTTGGGCAGGTGAATTATGTGTTTTTCTTACTGGTTTCTTTATATTTTCTTGAATTTGGTTTGTCTATGAATCCTTAACCCAACTAGGTTAATGTCTATTTGCTTTTGAAAATTGCTTGCTTGCTGTTTGAAATGAATCGGTGTTTTAAAAGGTGTGGGCGTAAGGCAAGACGTTTTACATATGCCTCAGCGAGGCGTAAGTCCCGAGGCACGGGGCGTAAGCCTAATGGGTATTTAATTTTTAATATTTTATAAATAATATAATTACAGTAAATATTTATAAACAGGTAAAATTACATAAACATGAAGAAAACTATAAATATGTGAAATATATATATAGATGTGCTTCATCCCCACAAAAAACTAGCCAAAACAATCTATTATACGCTACTTTGAAGCTCAAGTAACTTGAGTTGAAAAGAATAAAGTTTTCTACATGCAGGAACAAAAAGGATGACTAAAATTCAATTTGAACTTTGAACTTACTGATATGAAGGAGAATGAAGTTCTCTTTGTATTTGTAAAAAATAAATTAAATATTAGTTACTTTCGGGAGATATTAGCAGACTAGCGGACAAGATAAAGAATTGGAAAAGACCATGAATTGGGGCTTCAATCAATAAAAACGGCTTTTAAATTTAATACTTTTCAGTTCCTTTTTAAAACTTTTGAGTAATTACCAAGTTGAATTTTGAAATGTGCATTATATGAAGGACTTATTCAACAAATTTTGTTTTAATTTGAAAAAATCTTTGGGGCTTACGCCTCACTAAAAAACTCGCCTCAAACACCCGGGCGTACGCCATCGACTCGGGGTATTTTTGGCCCCACACCATCGCCCCGGGATATTTTTGGCTCGCCCCGAAAATGCCTTTTAAAACACTGAAATGAATATTAGGAAAATCAGGAGATGAAATTAGGAGGAAGAAAATATAGTGGGAGATGGTAATGGTGGCAGAGAAGATGAAGGAGAAAGAAAAGAAAGAAAAGTTGTTTGAAAAGAAGGGAAAAAGTATTATTCGGATTCACGCGCCTAAGGAAAGTGTGGAACACCTCTTTTGGCATGTCAGCTATTTGTGTTTAATTGAGACACTTTATATTATATATCTCAACCTCTAAGTAGTTTCCAAAATTCGCATAACAAGAAGATAGATGATACCGTGACGATCACAAAATTCTTTATGTTGAATACTACCGGGTTTACCTTCAATTTTTTCTTGAATCATTTGAAAGTTCTTAGAAGGCGTTTGGGAGCATTTTGGGAAAGGTTAAAGCTGGTAAGATTGCATAGAATGAAAGTGAGAGAAGTTGCACTACTTTTTTTATATCAGGTCCTAGAAATACAACCGCCCAAGTTCTAAACAGGTTTCCCCACACCGACCACTACATCCGGTGGTACATCTGGTGCAAATCTTATGTAGCATAATCACACCCTTGTTCTCATAACGTGCTACCAGCTGATTGGCTGCTATAAGCCAAACTTATTAATCTTCAACTTCAAGTGTGGGAAAAAAATGTGGGGTGTAACAACATATCTTCTCAATATGTCTACCTGTTCACCGAGACTTGATAATATATGCAAAGCTTCTCTATATGCTAGATTGTTAACTGATACAGTGCTTGGCACATTATCTCTTGAGCAACAAGGTGACTCTATCTCTATTTTATAACTTAATGTTATTATTGTTGTGTACTTGTGAAATTTATGAACTGAGCTGGTTATTAGTGAGTATCATTGATAATTCTTGCCTCTATTACCTTATCGAGGTTAGTTATGATACTTGCTGAGTACATGGAGTCAGTTGTATACATACTATAGGCTGCACATAATTGTGAAGATCCAGGTGTTGGACCGAGCCAAGAGCCACTGTGATTTTTGTTGTGAGGTGCCGAGAGACGAGATAAAGCTGCATTTCGATCGTAGTCTTTGATGTCTCTTTCCATTTCTGTTGCTATTGTTATTTTTCTGACAATACTTTCATTTTGTATTTCTGAAATTGTACTTATATTTTAGATCTCATGACTCTGTATTACCAAATCTAGGGGACTTTTTGTATCAACACAGTTATTTAGATTAATTGGCTTTGGATTTATTATTTCCATTAATTATGTTATTATGTTCCACTTTTGTTATGTTTGGCTTGCCTAGGAAGTGATTTAGGCGCAATCACGACCGGTTGGTAGTTTTGTGTCGTAATAAGTTGGTATCAGAGCCTTAGGTTCATAGGTTTTACAGGTCATGAGAAAGTTTTTCTTGTCGTGCGAATTTGTTAATTCTGAAGTTTAAACCTTTACTCTTCTATTCTCTCACAAATGGTGAGGATATATTCAGCCGGATTAGACGAGCAGGCACCGGTGCCTCCAGCCAGGGCCGTGAGAGGTGGGGCCTAGGTGGGCTCATACTACAGCTAGAGCAACATCTGCGATGACACCAGTTGCTCTAGTGGAGGAGCAGATTCCGGATATTGTTGAGCTAGTAGGACCAGTTCAGACACTGGTGGTACCTATTGCTATACCTGGTTTTCAGGAGACTCTGGCCAAGATCTTGAGTGTGTATACAAGCTTGGCCCAGGCGGGTATAATACCAGTTGCAACAGCTAACTCACAGGTCGGGGAAGAGCTCAGATTCCTGCCGCCCGTACACCGGAGAATCTAGCTCAGGGTTATCAAACACCAGGGGTTTTTGGAGTGCAACCAGTTGTTGCAGTGTAGGATGGGGTTAGACCGTCTTTGACTGATGAGGAGAAGAAGAGGTTAGAGAAATTTCAGAGACTTCTTCCTCCCCAGTTCAATGGAGGAGAATTAGAGAATGCTTAGGGTTTTCTTGATCAGTGTCACAAGATTCTTCACACAACGGGTCTTGTGGACTCCAATGGAGTTGACTTTACTACTTTTCAGCTGACGAGGCTAGCCTACAAGTGGTGGCAGACCTATGAGTCAGGCAAACCAGCTGGCATAGCACCACTTGCATGGCATCAGTTCTCAGTTCTCTTCTTAGAGATATATCTCCCACAGACTTGCAGAAAGGAGTTACGTAGAGAGTTTGAGCATCTACACTAGGAGGGCATAACGGTGACCTAGTACGAGATGATATTCACAGAGTTGGCAACTCATGCAGTAGTTTGGGTCCCTAATGAGAGGGAGAGGATTGGGAGGTTCATTAATGGGGCTGGAAGTGCTCAGATGTGCATGGGGGTTGCTCCTGCGGTTAGCGCGCCCACGAGGGTTTGCCGCACCTGCAGAGCCGTAGATGCGAGGGTTGTGCCCAGGTACGAAGGGTTAGTATTTTTAGTGAAGCTCGCTGATGCAATGCTTCTATCGCAGAAGTGACGTTGCAGATTATATCTTGTTTCCCAATGGATTATTACACGTAGATTTTAGAATTTGAAAAAGAAATTTTGTATTTTTGACTATAATTTTGGAGAGTGAAGATTGTGATTTGGGAGTGGATTTGGACACGATTTTATCTAATCACATATTTGGAGTCGTGGGGTTATGGTTAGTCTGGATCTACCCTTTGATTCGAGTTTTGACCGAGTGGGCCCGGGTTGAGTTTTTATGAATTTTGAAAATATTATTAAAGATCGAAGCTTTATTGTTTGGGGTTGTTTCCAATGGCTTTGTTTAATGTTATTGAGTTGTTTTTGTCTAGATTCGAGCCGGCTGGAGGTGGTTTCTAAAGGAAAGGCAATTTTAGTGGGTTGATTTGGGTCGTTTGAGGTAAGTATCTTACCTAATCTTATGTGAGGGAATAACCCTTAGGACTGGACCTTATTTGTCTAATTGTAATGTATGTAAAATGACGTATATGCGAGGTGATGAGTGTATATAAGGGTGCTATGTATGAAAAATTACTGGATTGGACTCTAGGCTTATTATGTGCCCTAATTTAATTGTGTGCTCTCTATGATTCATGTATAATCCTTTGTGTGACTATGCGAGCTTATCCATTTATATTAGAGATCATGTTTTAGGATTGTTATCTCTTAATTAGCCAAGATAGGCATTTCCGAAATCATTACCTAATTGATTTAGCCGTAGTCATGTCTTATATATTAAGCCCTCATCCACACTTTAATATTTTCATGTCCTTGTACACCTTATTACTGAATTACGTCTCTTGATGATACGTTATTATCTTGAGTTTTCTTGATTATGGCACATACAAATATGTTGGGTGGATATTTTTATTGTGATAATGTATGAGTATAAATGTGGCATTCTTGTTGATGAAATGTGGAGTATGATTGTGGCATTCTTATTGATAAAATGTAGAGCATAAGGGTGGCATAATTGTTGATGAAAAATGGAGTATAAGGTGGCATTTTTGTTGATGAAATATGGAGTACAAGGGTAGCATTCTTGTTGATGAAATATAGAGTATCAGGATGGCATTCTTGTTGATGACGTGTGGAGTATAATGGTGGCATTCTTGATCGTTCAAGTGAATTCTTTATGTCCTGTTATACATTTTACATGATTTTATGTTGCTTTTAACATGCTACTCCATGCCTCTGTTATTGATTGATAATTCTTTTTTTCAAATATGATTTACATGTGATAAGCTAGTAACTCGTGTGCCATTGAGTAGATGGTACTATGCCTTGTTACATTATTCTTGCCGGTTATTTGATAAACTGCACATGTTTCTTTGACTACTGAGTATCACGTGACTTGAACATTATCACTACTTCGCCGATGTTAGTTTTTATATTTACTGAGTACATGTTGTCCCATACTCATACTACACTTTTACATATTTGTGTGTAGATCTGAGTGCTCGGGGTATCAGACCTCGAGAGTGAGCTTTGACTGTTTGAGGAGATTCAAGGTATTGTTGCATGGATGCCGCAAACCCTTAGAGTCCCCTTCCTTTATTTTCATACTGTTGTATTACTGTAAAATAGTATTATACTTTTTGAGGCTTGCTATGTGGTCATATTAGCGCTCATGACTCTATATCACCTGGTTTTGGGAATTTGGCTTATGCACCTTCGCATTGGCTTTGCTGGAGTTCTATTCTGCTATTTATTATAATGTGAGACTTTTTATATCCTATTTCGATATTTTTATATTATTGTGTGATTGACTTATCTAGTCTTGGAGGTTAGGTGCCATCACAATTTGGTAGATTTTCGGGTCGTGACAGAGTATTGCATGTGGTTGGTGTGCTTGTATCGAGTTGCGCACCACAACGGAGTTATGTTTGGATACAATTCCTTGTGTTTATTCCATGAATTTGGTTTCTCCCTTGTGGGATGAATTCATAATATTGTGCCTTTGTGGTTGTATTTATTAAACTTGTTGGACAATTCTTTTATTTTATTCTCTTTCTATTAGTGGTCAAATTCGAGTTGTTTCTTATTTGGTGCACTGATTGTGTCATATGTGGTTATATATGGCATTTGGTGTGGCATGTCAAGCGAGCAACATATACTGGGTGAAACGAGGTTATTGGACCTGGAATTAGTGCAATCAGATTTAAATTATGTATGTTTGGAAAAAGAATGTCAGCAGTTATCTTAGAATTTTGCAATGGCTCTTTTCGGGTGAAAACTCCACAACTTACTAATTTGATGGATGGATGTGAGTTTCTGCATATTTCTTTCATCACTAGCAATGTTGCGAAGGTTTGGAACAAGGTTTCATGCGATATTTGGTATATTACCAGTACTAGGTTTGGTAATGAGCAGTTATTGTGGTCAAAAGATATTGCTATGAGTATATGAGTTATGCGATATACCATGTGGTTATCTCATGGGGGTATATTTATTGCTTGATGCAGCTTGTGGGGATTGAAACCGTGTATATATACAAGGATCAGATCTTAAAGGGAGTTCCAAGAGTTGGAATTGGGTTCTAAAGATTATAAGCTAAGGTTAAAGGAAGAATTTTCAGTCAGAATCTTGTTAATGGGATTATATGGATTGGCATTATGTGAGATCATCCATGAGTAGTGTATGATGAGACTATTGATTTGGCAGTTTTAGAACGATTCCTGACACGTTCGAGGACGAACATATGTTTAAGTGGGGAAGAATGTAACAACTTGACCAGTCGTTTGTAGATTTAGCCTTTTGTTCAATGATTTTAGACATTGACTAGCTTCATATAATGCACTATGACTTGCGTGTATGGTTGATTTTGATTTTTGAGTGGTTCGCAATTGAATTGGAATGATGATTCTCAATTTTTAAGCTTTAAGTTAGAAGAGTTGACTAAGGTTTGACTTTTGAGTAAACAATCTCAGAATCGGGATTTGATGGGTTCTATAGATTTGTATGGTAATTTTAGACTTGAGCGTATGTTCAAATTTAAATTTGAATGTTCCTAGAAGGTTTTGACTCTATTTGTCGAAAGTTGACAATTTGAAGAATTTGAGGGTTTATATGTTTGACTGGTGGTTGACTTCTATGTTATCGGATTCCGTTTGGTGTTCTAAGACCTTGGATAGATTCGTTCAATTGATTGGAGCTTGTGTGCAAAGTTTGGTTGTGATCCAGTATGTGTAAGAGTGATTCGGATGCGTTCGATGAAGTTTAAATGTTTGAAAGTTAAGAGAATGATTTGATCTTTGATTCTTGGTTTTGATGTTATTTGCGATGTTTCGAGCCTTTGGATAAGTTTGGGTTAGGTATTTAGACTTGTTGGTATGATTGGACAGAGTTACATGGGGTTCGAGTGTGTTTAGAGCGGTGGAGAAAATTTAAAAATAGTTTAATGTTTAGTTACTAGTATATCAAGTATCAAATGTAATTATAGTCATGCAGTAATATTATTTAAGGGGTCGCGATGGAACCTAGTTCCTAAGTCTAGGTCAGCCTATCACATAACGACCCCAATCATATTGTAACATCTATAGACTGAATAAAAATGAGAAATATAATAAAATTACCAAACGTGGATACAATAAAAAAAAATTCAAAACCCGGCAATACTGAGTCATAAGCTCTACCTGAATACATAACAAGTCTTGAATAGTACAATTTTGTTTGGAATACATAAACAGTAAAGAATAAAATAAAGATTGTGACTCCTAGACCTGCGAACAGGATAGCTGGGATACCTTGAAGTCTCCAACCAGCGGTCGCACGTCACCTAACAATCGACTCAATCCATAGAACATGGATCTGCACAAAGAATATGCAGAAGTATAGTATGAGTACACTACAATTATTACCCAGTAAGTATTAAGAATAACCTCGGTGGAATAGTGATGAGGTTCAGCTCAAGACACTCAATAGACAAAACATGTGCAATATATATAGCTAACATAAGAAAGTATACAAAAGGCAATTACTGTAGTCTCGTCAAAATAGGCGATAAACACTTAATACAAGTAAAGGCTCAGTTCCAAAAAGTCATTTATTAGAATTGCACGCATATGGCACCTCGTACACACGTCATTAATCATTCCCGCATGGCATAGACCTCGTGCCATAATATATACCATTCATGCACGGCAAAGACCTCGTGCTACAATGTGTATCATACCCGTGCCAGTTACCAATAACATGTTCAAGAAGAATTTATCAAGAATAAAAAAATGTAATACATGATAACGACTTTTTTTTATTTAAATCCATTACGCTTCCAACAACTCCACACAATTTGAGATAACAATTTCACGTAGGTAAATCCATCTTGACAACCAAATCATCAAGTAACGACAGAGGTATATATTGGCAGGTTAGAAACCACGCAATGAATCACGTAAAAATGTATGTCACACATAATGAAGTTATAAAAACAAACAAGAATATTCCCTTTTCACCACCACACAAAACATAATTAATACAACGCCCCAAGGCAATCACACCACATCCCCATAATCCTATCCTTATCTCACCGCGTGCGCAACAATAAAGTAAATGTTCGCCTTGCCTCGTCACATGCTATTAACAATCATCCCGCCTTCTCTCGCCACATGTGAAAATCCGATATAACTCGCCGTATCTCACCACATGCACAATATCAATAATAGGAGTAGCACGACAGAAATCTCATAAAAATACCCAACCAATTCGCCCAACAAGTCCACATGTGCCACAATCATAACATCATAGCATGTCAACATTTGTCACCAAGACATAAATTCACAATCTGCCAATGTTGTGCACAAGGACAATTCAACAAGGAAATACAGATGGGTGTTCAGCATATAGGCATCAAAGCAAACTCAAATCAATAACAACCTTACAAATGCCCAACTTGGCCAATTAAGGAAATACGATCCTAAAACATGATATCTAGTATGGAACATAGACTCAAGTAATTATCCAAAGTAAAAAATACGTAGTACATGGACCTCTCAATCAAAACGAGGTAGTAAAAGCAACCTCGGGTCAAATCCGCTTATAAGGCACACATACATCCGTTTACAGACTCGTCATCTCGTCTACATGTCGATTACACATAACACAAATAAAAAATTAAGCCAAATCCTAAAAGACTTTCTACCACACAAGGTTAGGCAAGATACTTAGCTCAAATAGCCCAAATCAATACTCAAAAATAACTTTTCCTTTAAAATTCACCTCCGCCCGGCTCAAATCTAGCCAAAAACGACTTAATAATATCAAACAATGCAAGAGAATGCAATTTTAATTAATAAAGTTGTGAACTTTGTCCAATTTCCATAATGTCAACAAAAGTTAATCCCGAGCCTGCCCGTCCAAAATCCGAGCCGGTTGTAGATCTCAACTACCCATAACACCATGAGTCCAAATATGTGATTGATTTTCAAATTTGAGTTCAATTCGACTCTCAAAGATCAATTTTTTAAAAAGAAATATAGTAAAAAATCCCCAACCAAAACCCAGTTCTGCAAATGCGAAACTAATCCCCTTGCCAAACATGGAAAATGCGATGGTTTGTAGACAATTGTGGACCTCGCAATTGCGAGCCTAGCCTTGCAAATGCAAGACCTATAGAACTAGCAACACTTGACCATAACCAAAAATGATCCGGAACGCGTTCGAAACTCACCTGAGCCCCTGGGGACCCCGTCCAATCATACCGACAAGTACGAAAACCTCTTACAATCTCGTTCGCGGGCTCAAAACACTAAGTCAACAACCAGAACCATAAATCGGACACTGAAACACATAAAATTCATAATGAAACTCAAGAATCGCTAAAATTACAACCAAGCGTCTGATTCCTACCAAACCAACTCAGAATGACACCAAAAATTGCATATAAGTCCCAAGTAATAAAACAGACCTATTTCAAGTCTCGAAACTAAAATCCAAACTCGTTAGCCACAAATTCAACATATGGTCAAACTTAGAAAATTTCTAAACTTCCAAATTTCCAACCTTCAGCAAAGAGAGCAAAATCAACCTAGGAATCTCCGAATCCAATTACGGACATATGTCTAAGTCCAAAATAACCATACAAGCCTATTGGAATCATTAAAATACTATTCTGGGGCCGTCTTCATAAAAGTCAAACCTCGATCAACATTATCAACTTAATCTTCCAAACTAAGAACTAAATTTTCCGAATCAATCTAAAACCTTCCCGAAATCAAACAAGTCACATAACTACAAATACATACACGAGAAGCTTCAAAAGGAGAAACAATGCTGAAATACACACAATAATCGGTCGAGTCGTTACAGAAACCCCAACAACATCTCATGCGACTTGCGAAAAAATGCTATAAGGAACAAGCACATACCATTCAAAATAAAACTCTTGACTAAAAACCACATTAGCTAAACTATCAATTGCCGAATCAGTCTCCTTGTACATAAATATGAAATAGCAACCACCAGTTCCTAGATAACAAGCGACGAATGCGGTTGAAAACATCACCAATCTGATGAGACCCAGCCCCTTTAGACCAAAACACATGACACTACAAGAATTTTTGCTTTTAACGATCATTCTTTAACGAAGGGACGTGAATTTGGTCGTTATAGGTGTATCAATAGCGATCATATTTTTTTGGCCGTTAAAGTTATTTTTTACTTTAATACTAACAAAAGGATACTACTCGGTCCTTAAAAGTCATAAATTCGGTTGTTAGAAATAAAAAATAAAAACTTAACGCTAACTTTTCCGAATTTTTTCCCCAACTCACGATCAGCCCACCCACGTCACTTTTCCCTCTTTTTTTGCCCAACCCATAATTTTTCAGACCCACTTTTATTTCTATTTTATCATAGGATTACTTACAACTAGGGTATACGTGAAATTGGACAATTGAACTCTCTAAAGCATCAAACCTTGTGTTCCTATCTACAACCTAGTATTTCATTCTCCTTCTTATCAAGGTAAGCTCTAAACTTGCAGTACTATTTGTGAAATTGGGTACTTTTTTTTTATATTCCAATTATCTCTCTATTTTTATATTGTTTCTTCTTATAATTACGTGTTCTACAATTTTATAATTACAAGTAGATTTTAAGAACATTGGCCCTAAAAGCTTTAATTATCATATTTGATTTGGCCAAAGAGAAAAAAGGTATGATGGGGTTATAAAATTTTTATTATGTTATTGTCTATTTCAGTTCAATAAGAATTAGTATTAAAAGGAATGCTTGATATCTTCTGAGATAAAGGTGCAATTTACTCCATTTTTTAATAAGAAATGTCGCAAGTCTTGTGAAGAACAGGCGCCTAAAGTAGAAAAGAGGAAAGTAACTTACATTGCTGATGAATGTGTACGATTTGGTTTTTTTATTGAATATTGCTTGTTATATGTCAACTATGTGTATTCTCTTGTAGAACAAATTATTTTTGAATTAGGTTTGATTTTGAAGGAAAACTTTGTGAACAAATTATACAACTTTGTGATTGTATTATAAAACTTTTCTGGTGATATAAGAATTCTCTAACTTTCTCTGTGATTGTATTAATTAGAGGCAAAAGAAAACCATTTTTTAGGTTTAGCATTCTCAGTTCCATTCTATACTTATAATTCTGCTAATTGGAGTTTGGTTTGACCTTATTTGTGTTGCTTTAAGTACTATATCATGAGTTAGACTCCATGCTTAGAGTCCCTTAAATTTAAGAATCATGTTAACAGAGAACTTGAAGTAAGCGATGACTTTATTTGCGTGCTATGTGCTATCAGATATTGAAACAATTAGAAAATCAAATCTTATGCCTAGGTATTATGTCCTGCGATGTCTGATTTAAGGACTCTTTTTATTAATAAATAAGTTCATGAATTATGTTTAAGAATCTGGAATTGCATCTGATTGTCTCACATGATTTTATCACTTCATGTACATACGTGTAATGACTCAGCTGGTTGTTTTGAATATCTTAGCCTCGTTCTCCTATTTATTGCCTCCTCTATGTTGTATGGTGGTTATGTGACTTGTCGGGGGCATTTGGTTAGGGTTCGGGTGAGTTTCAGAGTGAAATGAGACACTTAGTCGCAAGGTTAGAAGTTTGAGTTGGAAGAGTTGACCGTAGTTTGACTTTTGTGTAGACGATTTTGGAATGGAGTTTTGATGGTTCCAATAGCTTTGTATGGTGATTTTGGACTTAGGATTGTGTCCGAATATTGATTTGGAGGTCTGTATGTCGTTTTGGTTTGAATTGACGAAAGTTAGAAAATTGAAGGTTTGGAAGGTTGAGAAGTTTGACTGGGAGTCGACTTTATTGATACCGGGGTCGAATTCTAATTCCGAAAGTTGGAGTAGTTCCGTTGTGTCAATTATGACTTGTGTGCAAAATTTGAGATCAATCAGAGTTTTTTTGGTATGATTCGGCGTTAGTTTTGGAAGTCGGATGTTCATAGTTTAATAGGCTTGAATTGGATTATGATTCATAGAATCGTGTCATGCCCCGACCTCGGGGAGCGTAACCGGTACTCAACCGAGATACCCCGGTCGAGCAAGCCTGCACAACGCCGTCTACCCAACTCACCCAAGAATAAAGAAAAGATAAATTTCATTAATTAGACAATAATAAAGTCACGCGAACAACACCATTTCATTACCTATTGTTATTCCATTTATAAGTCACAAAATACATTACACATTCATAGTTTGAAGTGGAACATGTGATACAAATACAACATTTTTAGTTTGACTTTCCCAACACAAATATACAAGTCACACCATGTCTACGGAGCCTCTAACAGAAATCGAAGAGTGTTATGATAGTGCCGGCGACAAGGCCCCGGCTATACCTCAAAATGCTATGTACAAAGGACAAAAGTTTCAGGACCCCGAAATGAAGTAGGGCTCACCAAGTCAACTGAGGAGAGGGTGTACTGCTATCACTGCTCAATGCCACCAGCTGTGAAACCACCTGCATCCATTAAAGATGCAGCGCTCCCGGCAAAAGGGACGTTAGTACATATGGAATAGTACCAGTATAAAAACTAAACACCTCCTCAATAGAATGAGTAACAGTACTATGATAAAGAGACATGAAATCAATGAGGGCCTCATCAATATTAAAGTACCAAGTTAGGAGAAAGAATAAATTTCAAACAAGTTCAATATTTTAAGTTGGGAGATCTTTAGTACCGATAAGCCACCGTGCTTTTAGCACGGAGTCCGATCTCAGTCCGATCAGCTAAATCATCTCACCCCGAGATGTCCACTCATATAACTATCATGTGTGTGGCATGGAATCCGATCTCAGACCGATCGGCTAAGCCGTCTCACCATAATGCCGTGTTGGTCGATGTCACCTAACATTTCGCTAGCAATCATCTCATCCCATTTAAGGGGAATTATCTCAACAGATCAATCTCGTCCCATAATCAGGAAAAACGCTCACCACCTCACATGGGGATTTTACCCCTCACTCACTCCTACACCGGCACATGTAGTTTTGGGGTTAGGTCATTTCAACCTACCCTTCTCGGTACCTAAATGATACTCTCAAGGCATTTATTATTTAAAGAATTTACAGCTCATTTCATTGGACTAGTGGCCTCTATTGTAATATCATTCTCGGCACGTTGGACGTGTTTCATATCTCACGCTCACTTCTTTTGCTTTCAAACAACATCAAGGATTATCAACGACAATGCATTTCTATTCAAGACCTTAAGTACACGTGTGGGAAAATAAGAGTCTTAGGCACAATGATATTTCTTACTAATGGTAGGCACAATGATATTGCACTCTAATTCACTGCACTTTATTTGTGTTTGAGCTTTAATTGGTAGTATTTTGCACTTATTGTGTGTTTTATGCCTTAGAGGAGTGATTCCGAGTGATGTAGATATTATGTAGCTAATTTGGAGCTTTGAAGTCAGAGTAAAAGCCCAAAAGATTAACACGGGATCTCGTTCGGGGTCGAGAACCAAGTCTAGACGTCAAAAAGCAAGCAAAAATCTGTACTCTAAGAAAACTCCATAATCGCGGCGCATGTTGTGCCGCGGCTGCTCAATGCCCCACATTCTCTGGATTGTGATGAGAAAACTCCACAATATGTACTCTATGGATTTCCCAATAATGCCCCGCTTGGCGCGTTGCCCCCATGCGGCATGCCTGTGTAATATTTTAAGAGCCAATGTCCTATTTCGGCTAGAAGAAGGTGGATTCGTCTGGACCCGACCCTACTTGTTATAAATAAATGGAAAAATATTATTTCCTAGACTATTGACATACTTTTGACCCAAGGAACCTAAGGTTGAGTTGGAAGAACACAAGCACAAGTATTTCATCATTCCTTCCTCACTCAAGACCCGAGTTTGGATTGAATATATGTTTTCCTATACTTTAATTTTATTTATGATGAATTGCTCAATATCTATATAGTAGTTCCATTTAGGGTTTGATGGATTTGGTGTATTGATGATTGTTTGTGGATTATAACTCTAGTTTTATGTATTGAATCATTTTTGGATGAATTAATTATTGCATCTATATTCACTAGTTCATGTAATCGAGAGAGGCATAACTTGTGATATCTTTGCATTACATTGTTGGTTGAGTTCATAGATTATTCTAAGTAATCAAAAGAGGCTAGTTGAATCATTAATTAAACCTATTTAGGAGAATAATCGAAAGAGGTTTTCCTAAAGACCAATCCACTATGCATTCTTGTATATTTTCACGTGCTTAAATTGGTTCATCTTGTGAAGTTAAGACTTAATCGAGGGAGGAGTTTTTGCTGAACGTTTGAACAAATAATTGAGTAAATTTGACAGATTCACTTGAACATTAGAAGTGAATTATCTAGAGTTAGATCCCGAACAATTATCTTACACCTATCCTATCAAAACCCTATCTTCTCCCATTGATAACCTTCTTTTCTTATTCCTTGTTTAGATTGTCATTAGTCAATAGCTTTAGATTCTTAGTTAATTTTAGTTAGACATCTTATAATTTTCAACTGTTGATCATCTTGGATAGCAACAAAGCCAGAAACTATGAGAATACTGTTTGAATCAAATCCATGTGGATACGATATTATACTATACTATATTTGATTAAAAGGTATTCATAATCTCCTCGAAATCCATTAGATGTGTATTTGTATCTTCGTTCATCTTCCCTAAATTATGTTCCCTAGTAAATTAGAGTGCAATAAGTGACTAAAAAATGAGATTATAGCCTACCATCAACACCCCACACTTAAACCATTTCTCGTCATTGAGCAATTAAACTACACTTCATATAGACACGACCTTTTTCAACAACTCTAATAACTCATCACACCAATAATATTTAAAACTGACTAAGCACAATATCGTAATATCCTTGCCTCAAGATTTGAATCAAAAGCACCACGCATTTTTCACAACCCGCTCACTTACCTTAACATAGAGGTCAACGCCATTACCTTTCCTTCATGAATCAAGTGCCTTTACACAACAATAGAGAGTAGTTCCACACACTATAAATTTGAGAACAATGAGTAACTCAAGATAGAAAGAATTCACTCACTCTTAGAAATAACATTCATATGCCACAAACGACGTTCATAGGCTTGCCCGTAGTGTACTACTCTACAAGGATAAAGTAGGACTATAATTGGTTGTAACGTAGGCTATGGGATGGGTATGATACATTTGGATATAAGAGTGACTACATCTCCCTAAACACTTTAATACATAAAATTAACCATTTAAAACCCCACACTTATGTCAACCCATAACTACACCTTCACATCAATATACATTAACTCCCTACTTCTTTAAGCACAATTACATCAAGTTACCACTTCAACTTTTACAAAGTTCATTACAAATTCAAGTGCTTCGATAGGTATAAGATTCAAATAGATGGTCAAGTCAAACAATTTGGTAGAGCTTGTATTGTGGTTGCCGAAAAAATAGGATTACAGGCTCAAAGGAGTTAACTAAGATATATAACAATTAGGTGGATAAACATATCATTGGCTCGACAAAGAAACACCTATATCACTTTCAAGACTGAATAAAACTACTATTTCGCTTTGCAAACACACGGGACAAGTTCTAGATATCAAATGCAATGAACAGAATAACACAAAACCTCCCACACACATGGAATATAACTCACTGAGGATTGGACTATCACGACACTCTAGTCAAAGCAATTAAGCAAAGTTAAGATCAAACAATTTAAGGTACTTAAACATGATTCAAAAACTGAGCCTAAGCGTAACAACTAAAGCACTTACTATTCTCAAAGCATAATAAAGTTAAGAGATATTGCTTTTAACTCAATCATAGCATAAGGTTTCCTACTCCTAAAAAAACTAACTACATCCGGTTAAAAAAAAACCCGTGGAAAAGAACCGCAGCACAAAGAAAACCAAGGGGGAATTATTATTCTACCTACAAACGAAAGTCTTTTGGTCTTTTTCTTTCAACTTTAATCCCTCAAGAAACTTGTTGATGATATCCACCGTCAGGAAAAATCGAAAAAATATAAAAGTTTTATGTTTTATTTTTCTATCTCTAACTACTAAAACTAACTAATAGAAAACTCATATACATACATACATATAAATATCCCCTACCCCACACTTTAAGTTGTGGTATGTCCCCTTGACACACAATTAAAAAGTATAAGATAGAGGAAACTTCCCTGAATATCTTGTCGGGGTCTGAGTCGAAGTCGGGCTCCATTCCTCCTCTTCGAACTAATGGGCACATCCATGCAGACAGATTATTCTCAGCCTTCTTGGGGTACACCCCCACACCTATCTTTCTCACTCACCGCATCCTTCTCTTTTGATCCCACTCTAAGCATGAGTTTTCTCTCGTGTATATCGAATATCGCTCTACCCATTTCTAAGAATGGTCTTCCTAGGATAAGGGGGACCTCCTTGTTTTCCTCCATTTTCACCACTATAAAATCCACATGAAACGCAAACTTATCCACCGAACTAACACATCTTCCACTATCCCCTCCGGTATTAAAATCGTTTAGTCTACCAGCTGCAAAGATATGGGTTCAGACCTTATCTCTCCAATCTCCTTCTCAAGTTTCCTATAAATAGATGGAGGAATTAAATTAATTGAGGCACCAGAATCACATAAATACTTATCAAAATGAATAGTTCCTACAGAGCAAGGTATAATAAAACTCCCTGGATCTTCACACTTTTATGGGAGTTTTTTTTTCAATATCGCACTGCAATGCTCTGTGAGCTTGACCACTGAGGTCTATTCTATCTTCCTCTTCTTTGTAAGAATTTCCTTCAAAAATTTGGCATAAGCAGGCATTTGTGAGAGCACTTATGTGAATGGTAAGTTTACATGAACCTGTTCCAGCACATCCAGAAATCTCCCAAACTGCTTGTCCAGCTTTTCTCTATATAGCTTTTGGGGTAAGGTAAAGTAAGCATATGCTCACTCTCATCATGTTCCTCCCTTCTCGAAGTTTCTCCCTTCTTCTTTTTCTTAGCTTTCATTTGGCCCTTCTTCTTTTTATCAATATCATTCTTCAGCTGCTCCCCACTTTCTTTTTCAAGTTTCACATCATTTTGGATCGGGGTGGGATCTTTCAACACTTGCCCACTTCTCAGAGTTACAACATTCATTGTTTCTTTGGGATTTCTCTCAGTATCAGCGGAGAGAGTTAATGGAATCCTCTCAGATAATGTTGTTGCAAGTTGCCCTACATGTATCTCCAGGTTTCGAAATGATGTGCCCAATTCTTATATAGCTGCTCGATGGGCGTCCAACCTCTCATCTGTCTTGATAATGAAGGCCTTTCGTTAGATCTTCTAGACTAGGCTGAATGGGCTGTTGAGGCTGAAATTGCTGCCTCTGCTAATTTTTGTATGCTGGAGATCCTTGCCCCAGGGGTCTAAAGTAGTTCGTTGCCATGCATTCGCGGTACCCCTAGGTGAACTCCATGAAAAACTGGGGTGCCTCTGACCCATTGCATTAAAATTGTAGTTTCCCACAGCATTCACTTCCTCAGTTGAGGCTTGACACTCATGAGTATGGTGTCCTTTTCCACATATATCACAAGCTGCATGAGGCTCATTTTGTATCGAGGCTAAGGTCGGCTTTCGTATTTCCTTAGCCATAGCATCAAGTTTTACTTGCATAGATGTAGTAGCGTCAACTAAATGAACACCAATCGATCTTCTTCTTTCAGCACTCTTAGAGGGCCACTGATTAGTATCTTCAGATAACTCTTCAAGAATTGTAAATCTGGAGTCTTCTTCATCAAGGGGACTCCAACTGTATTGCTCAATGTTGTACGTGAGGCCGGTGTCAATCTATCCCAAAAGTCCTGAAATTGAATCCAGAGTTCAATTCCACTATGTTGACACTTTCTAACAATCTCATTGAACATCTCCCATGCTTCAAAAACAGTTTCAGTCTCTTTCTGGCAGAAGTTATGGATTTCTTTTCTAAACTTGCCCGTTTTAGCTGATGAGAAATATTTATCAAGAAATTTTCTGGTTATCTTCTCCCATGTTCTAGTTGATCCCGTAGGTAAGCTTTACAGCCATTGTTTTGCATCATCTTTGAGTGTGAAGGGGAATGTCCTTAAGTACACTGCACTCGTGACACACCATTGTATTGAAAGGTGTTCATAATCTCCTCGAAGTCCATCAGATGTGTATTTGGATCTTCATTCATCTTCCCTATGAAGACACATCAACTCTGAAGGGTTTGAAGCAACCCTTGCTTCAATTAGAAATTATTAGCTACAATTGGACATGGTCTAACACTTGATAAGCCTTGATTGTAGACCGGTCTATCATAATCGTCCAGTGATCTCCCAAGCATGTGAGCTATATTTTTTAACTGGTCTGCATCCAAGGGTTTATTGTGAGCAATTATCTGACCCCACTCTTCTTCATATACAATCTGTGTATCTCTAATAGTTGTTTCCTCAGCATCCCATACAACTTTTTTCGTTGTTGGTCTGCCTCTTTCACAGCCAAATCTACATTATCATCACCGTTTCCATCCATAGTTTCTTTAGTTGAGGATTTCCCAACCTTTTCTGATGTCTTGGTGAGATCTCTTTCCTTCCTCAGTTGTCGCATTTGTTTTTCTATCTCTGGCTTTTATGGTAGCACTTCTTTCGCAGAAGCTCGAGTTATGCACCACTCTAAACCTATAACCTGCGCACAGTCAACGAACACCAAACGTAAAAAGAGAAAAATAAAATAAAATAAAATAAAAAATTCCTGAATTAGCACTACAAACTATTTCAAACAATATTGATTGTCAATCCCCGACAACGGCGCCAAAATTTGACGAGCTCGAAACACGCACCTAAATTATGCTCGCTAATCAAATATTGTATAGTATGATATCGTATCCATAGGGATTAGATTTAAACGGTGTTCTCCTAGTTTCTAGCTTGGTTTCTATCCAAGATAATCAACAATTGAGATTTATAAGATGTCTAACTAAAATTAAGAATCTAAAGCTATTGACTAATGAAATTTGAAACAAGGAACAAGCAAAGAAGGTTATCAATGGAAGAAGATAGGGTTTTGATAGGCTAGGTGCAAGATAATTGTTTGGGATGTAACTCTAGATAATTCACTTCTAATGTTTAAGTGAGTCTCTCGAATTCACTCAATTATTAATTCACACGTTCAACATAAACTCCTTTCTCGATTAAGTCTCAACCTCGCGAGATGAACCAATTTAAGCACGTGACGATATGAATGAATGCGTAGTTGATTGGTCTTTAGGAGAGCCTCTCTCGATTATCCTCCTAACTAGGTTTAATCAATGTTTCAACTAGCCTCTTTCGATTACTAAGAAGAATTAATGAACTCAACCAACAATATAATGCAAGGATATCACAAGTTATGCCTCTCTCGATTACATGAACAAGTTAATATAGAAGCAACTATTAAATCATCCAAAAATGGTTCAATACATAAAACTAGAGGTATCATCCATAAACAATCATCAATACACCAAATCCGTCAAACCCCAAAGAGAACTACTCCATAGTTATGGAGCAATTCATCACAAATATAACTAAAGTATAGGAAAACATAATTTCGATCCAAACTCGTATCTTCAATGGGGAAGGAATGATGACATCCTTGTGCTCGTTCTTCCAACTCCTTCTTAGCCTCCTTAGGTCTAAAGTATGTCATAAGTCCAGAAAATAATGTTTTTCATATATTAATACCATGTAGGGTCGGGCCCAAACGAAACCACCTTCTCCTAGCCGAAACAGGATTTTGCACTCTATAAATATTGCACAGGCGCACCGCATGGGGCGACGCGCCATGCGGGGCATTAGTGAGGATTTCCAGAGAGCTCAATAATCGACAGGCAGCGAGATTTGGACAGTCGCGGTGCCCCACATGCTGCGGCTGAAGGATTTTCATAGAGTGTTGCTTTTTGCTTTTGTTTTGACGTCTATACTTGGTCCTCGACCCCCGAACATGATCCCGGCTTAATCCCTTGAGCTTTTACTCAAACTTCAAATCTCCAAATAGCTCAAATTATCTCAACAACATCTACATAGTTCGGAATCTAAACTATTCAAGACAATACAAAGTTAATAATTCAATTCTAACTCAAAATTGAAACACTCATCAATTAAAACTAATTCATAACTAATTGACTAATTAGTTAATAAAACTAATTAAAAAAAACTAATTAAAACAAGACCTAAACCCTAATCCTCAATAAAATGCAATGTTCAAATAATTGAAACACTAATCAATTGAAACTAAATCATAACTAATTAACAAAAACTAGAAATAATAAATAAATGGGTTATAATTCAAACCAAGAATTTTTAGGAGATGGAGAAGGAGAGGGGCGGCAGTGGCGACAACGACGACGCGGCGACGGCGACGGCTGGGCGGTGGTGACGCGGGGTGGGGAATAGGATTTATGCGAGGGAAATAGAGAAGGAGAGGGAAAGGTTTTGAGTGAGGGAAATAAAGAAGGAGAGGGGAAGATAAGATAGAAATGGGGGTTCCCCCGTTTTTCAATTCTGATTTCAGAATTACCGACTAAAGTTGGTCGGTAATTTTGGTCGGTACATTAAGTGTTGACCGTTTGACCAAAAACTGACCAACTTTGGTCGGTTTTATTTTTTTAAAAAAATTAAATTCTTTTTTTTGTGTGTTTTTTTTCTTAAAATATTATAAACTATAAGAATAATCTTTATAAATAATTATATTAACTATTTAATTTTAATAAATTATAATAGCATCTATCTAAGTAAATTTTCTAAGTTATAATTAAGTATGTGAGTAATTTCTCACACACATACATACACTATATTATAATTGATGCTAATAACTTCTTTTTTCATTCGTTCATCACTAATAATGCATGGCATAGATTAATCGATATATAGGTCGAGACGTTTTGATGAATCATCGATTAATATTCATCGATACATCTAAGTAAGTTATAAGTCGATGAATCAATTTACAAATAGATATATTTGATGATAAAGTATATATACTAATTAGTATCTTCCCAAGTCTATCCCTAAAAGAACCCGACCCTGTGGTTCTAGCGCTTCGTGTTCTTATATATATACGGCTATACCTATATATATATATATATATATATATATATATATATATATATATACACACACACACACACACACACACACACAAACACACTTCACTGTAATACTTTAACTATATATATAGCTTGTTATAGTATATGTTAGTATGTATATATATAGCTTGTTAAAGTTTGACCATGTTTGACCTATTAATTTAACTCGTTTACTTAATACTAATAACTTCTTTCGTTTATTTAATTTGTGATCCATATATATGTCAAAGATGTTCAGTATAAATTCTTCTATTTTTCATTCATTCATCACTAATAATGCATGACATAGATTAATCGATATAGGTCGAGACGTTTTGTTTTTACTATTAGTCGATATAGGTCAAACGTTTTGTTTTTAATATGCATCGATGCATCTAAGTGAGTTATAAGTCGAAGAATCAATTTACAAATAGTTATATTTGATGATAAATTATATATACTAGTTAGGATCTTCACAAGTTTATCCCTAAAAGAACCCGACCCCGTGGTCCTAGCGCTTCGTGTTCTCTTATATATACGGCTATACCTCTCTCTCTCTATATATATATATATATATATATATATATATATATATACATACACACACACACTTCATTGTAATACTTTAACTATATATATAGCTTGTTATAGTATATGTTTTTGTGTGTGTGTGTGTGTGTGTATATATATATATATATATATATATATATAGCTTGTTATAGTATATGTTTGTGTGTGTGTGTGTGTGTGTGTGTGTGTGTGTGTGTGTGTGTATATATATATATAAAACATGCTTCGTTGTACTACTTTAACTACATATATAGCATGTTATATATAGTATATGTTAGTGTATTCATTATTTATATTACAAAAGTGTTAACGAATTACATTTATATTATTTAGATAGTAAATATAAAAGTAATTCGAAAGTTTGACCAATGTTGACGTAATAACCGACCAACTTTGATCGGTTATTTTGCAGAAAATAACAATTACCGACCAAAGTTGGTCGGTAAATGCTTCAACTGCATTAACCGACCAACGTTGGTCGGTAATTTTAAATATAAATTTTTAAATATTATAAAATATTTTAAATAATAAAATAATTATTAAAATTTTAAAAATTGGGTCCAGATTACCGACCAACGTTGGTCGGTAATCCAAAATTTTCTTGTCTGACCAGCTGGGTCAATTCGTTGACCAATTTACCGACCAACGTTGGTTGGTATTTAGTTTTAAAAAAATGTAATTTTTTTTCCAGTTTCCGTCCAAGCTGGACGATTTTTGGTCGCTTTTTTTGACCGACCAACGTTGGTCGGAAATATTTGGTCGGTTTTTAGCAGATGTTTAGTAGTGAATCAAATCACAATATTTCCTTATATCACCGCAGGAGCCTTGCATTTAGTTTTGAAAATTATTATCCTGAAATAGCTACCCGAGTTTAGCCTACCTTATCACACCACGTCGCTTCAAGTAGTTGCCCTACTAGCAACACGGGTATCAAGCCCATCTTATCTCACCGCATGCATTTTCACCCTAAATCCTTATACCACCGCATGCGTATTAATATCACAACATATCACAAATCGCATCTCAAGTGCCCAATACCATAATTTGCCAAAGAAGTCAACAATAATGTTGTTGCCACAATAAATAGCCCATGGCTTAACCACAACAAGAACAAAAGTCTCAACAATAGCAACCGAAGTGGATAACTCAACAAGAATGATATTTTAACAAATTGCAACCTTGCCTCAACGTGAATCACGACCTTTATAACTTCAACACCAAATTAGCCAGTGAGATATTCCAAGAAATAACAACATCTATTATGGAACTCAATGGTTAAATAATGAATAAGGAAATAGGGAGAACAATAACTTCAACTAAACTTGTAAAGATAATTAGCAAGTAAGTGATAAGACAAGTATTAATGACGTCAAGTAAAGCATGTGAAGATAGACTAATGATGATGAATATAACATACTATGGCAAATCAATTAAAGGTATGAAAGGGATCTACACAGCTAAAACCGGTAAATTACCACATTTAGCCCGTGTACACAATCGTCACCTTGCGTACATGACTTCCACATACTACAATTAACTCAAACAACACCAATCCTAAGGGGTAATTCCCCCACACAAAGTTAGGCAAGACACTTACCTCAAAACACGCTAACTCAGTCCACTAGTAAGCCTTCCCGCGATTATCCAACTCCGAACACCTCAAATCTAGCCAAAACTACTTCATACCATAAATATAAACAATAGGAAGCTATTTTGAACAATAAAGTTGCAATCTTTAAAGACAAACCAAAAGTCAACTCAAAAAGTCAACCCCTAACTCGCATCTCGGAACCCAACCAAACTTACAAAATCCGAATAACCATTCGATAACGAGTAAAACCATATAAGAATTACTCAAATCCGACTTCGAATCACCTTTCAAATCTCCAAAATTTAGTCTAAGAAGTTTCATAATTGTTTCCCAAATTTTCCAACTCAAATCACTAATTAAATGACAAAAATAACGATAGATCATGTAATACAACCAAATCCGAGTTAGAGTCACTTATCCTGATGATTTTCTTGAAACTCCCTCAAAATATCTCCACAAACTTAGCTCTCTAGGTCCAAAAGATGAAAATGAGATTAAACCCTAGTCTCCAGCCTTTTCTGCCTAGCGACTTTCACTTCTGCGGGCTCACTGTAGCACCTGCGACGCTGCACCTGTGGAAAAATCCATCGCAGGTGCGGTTCCAACTAATGCCATGAAATTCTGCTTCTGCATACCTATTGCTCGCACATGCGAGTCCGCTTCTGTGGAGTCACAACCACACTTGCGGTCCATCATAAGCTCCACCAGTTCCGCTTATGCGGAAGAACCATTGCGCCTGCGGATGCGCATCTGTGCCTCGATGTCTGCACCTGCGAACCCAGGCCTGGGCTGCCCCTTTCCACTTCTACGCTTCTTCACTCACATCAGCGAGTCCCCACCTACGGTCATTCCCACCGTAGGTGCGATGACACCAGAATAGCTGAGGCTTCAGCAAACACTAAGTCCAAAAATCATCCCGATTTTAATCTAATTCACATCTGGGGCCCCCGGGATCCCGTCCGAATATACCGACAAGTTCCAAAACACATAATGGACCTACTTGAGGCATAAAATCACATCAACAATATCGATTCTACTCGATTGGTAGCTGTTGTAGGAAAACTCCACAAGCTGCAAGAACTGATCCCAAGAACCCCCGAACCTAATGACACAGGCGCGAAGCATATCCTCCAATATCTAAATAGTGCGCTCGGACTGTCCGTCCATTTGAGGGTGGAATGCTGTACTCAACTCAACCCGTGTGCCTAACTCATGCATTACGACTTTCTAGAATCACGATGTAAACTGCGTACCCCGATCAGAGATGATAGATATTGACACGCCATGTAGTCGTATAGTCTCGTAAATATAGACCTGAGCCAGCGACTCTAAAGAATAAGTAGTCACCACTGGAATGAAATGAGCTGACTTGGTCAACCTATCCACAATCACCCATACTGTGTCAAACTTCTTCTGAGTCCATGGGAGACCAACAACAAAATCCATGGTAACTCGCTCCAATTACCTCTCGGGAATCTCAAGCCTCTGAAGCAACCCACCTGGCCGCTGATGCTCATACTTCACCTGCGGACAATTTAGACACCAAAGTACATACTCCACTATGTATTTCTTCATCCTTCTCCACCAATAGTGCTACTTCAAGTCCTGATACACTTAGCGGCACCTGGATGAATAGAGTACCACGTAATGTGGGCCTTCTGAAGAATCAATTCACGCAAGCCATCCACATTGGGCATACATAGCCGGCCCTACATCCGTAACACACTGTCATCCCCAATAGTAACCTCCTTGGCATCGCCATACTGAACTGTATCCTTGAGGACAAGCAAATGGGGTCATCATATTGACGCTCTGTAATGCGATCATATAGAGAAAACCGAGAAACCAAACAAGCCAAAACTCGACTTGGCTCCAAAATAACCAATCTAACAAACTGGTTGGCCAAGGCTTGAACATCCAACGCTAATGGCCTCTCTACTGCCGGTAGATATGCTAAACATTCCAAGCTTTCCGCCTTTCGACTCAAGGCATAGGCCACTACATTGGCCTTATCCTAATGATATAGAATGGTGATATCATAGTCCTTAAGCAAGTCTAATCATCTCCATTGCCGCAAGTTAAGATCCTTCTATTTGAAGAGATGTTGTAAACTCTGGTGGTCGGTATGGACCTCATAAGGGATGCGGTACTAATAATGCCGCCAAATCTTCAAGTCATGAACAATAGCTGCTAATTCTAGGTCGTGGACATGATAATTCTTCTCATGCACCTTTAGTTGTCTAGACACGTAGGCAATCACCCTACTATCTTCCATCAACACCGCGCTGAGGCTAACACCTGGCGCATCACAGTACATAGTGTAAGACCCCAAACCCATAGACAATACCAACACTGGGGCAGTAGTCAAAGCAGTCTTGAGCTTTTGAAAGCTCTCCTCACACTCCTCGGTCCATCTGAACGGATCACCCTTCTGGGTTAATATGGTCATAGGTGCATCAATAGATGAGACCCTTTAGGAAACGATGGTAATACCCTGCCAAACCAAGAAAACTCTGGATCTCAGTAGCTGACGACGGTCTGGGCCAACTCTGAACTTCTTCAACCCTCTTCAGATCTACCTTTATACCCTTCCCAACTATTCAATGTACCTTAAGGAAGGACACCACTCTGCTGGGAACATAATCCAAGGTACCCCTCCACTCCAACCACGATAAGCCTGGCATAGCCAACGTCGCCGTCTTAGCATGACAATCAAGAGTAGCATGATTGGGGGACAACCAGTCCATGCCCAAAATAACATCAAAATCTACTATACTGAGCAACAATAGATCAACTATGGTCTCAAAACTACCAAGAAAAACTAAACACAACCGATACACACGGTAAAAAACAATAGAATCTCCCATAGGCGTGGACACATAGATAGGAGAAATCAAAGAATCATGGGATATACCCAAATACAGAGCAAAGTAAGAAGATACATATGAATAAGTGGAGCTTGGATCAAATAAGACTGATGCATTTCTATGAAAAACCGGAACAATACCTGTGATAACTAAATTTGATGCAACCGCCTCTGTCCAACCCGAAAAAGCATAACATTTGGCCTGGCCTCCCCTTCTAGGGCGACCCCTACCCTCCTGACCTCTACCCCTACTTAGCTGAGCAGGTGGAGCGGAAACTGGTGCGGTAACCACGGCCTGAGAAGTCTTGGGACCTTGTGGAATACGTGAAGCCTGAGTAGTCTGTGGAGGTACAATCCTCCTAAGTCTGGGACAGTCCCTCACCATATGATGAGTGTCACCAAATGCAAAACAAGATCTCGGGGAATGTTACTGCTAAAACTAGCTCGAGCCTGGTCGGCTAGACTGACCGCTGAAAGCATCCCGCACAGGAGGTGCACTAAGCAGTGGCAGTGTATAACAGCAACCTGAGACTCGGAAGTAATTGGAGTACCAATAGAAGCTGGAAGTGCTAAATGAACTGGACGGCTCACATAGCCTCTACCATGACGGGCTCCAACTAGGGCACGGGCACCACTATAAGTGCCACAATCTCGAGGCCTCTTGGACTCCCTGTCCTCTCTCTCCCGGCCCCGGATACCCTCCAATATCCAAGCGATCTCTACCACCTATTGATATGGGGTATCAGTCTCCAAATTTCGAGCCATGCTGAATCTAATACCATAGTTGAGCCCCTCAATAAATCAACGGACTCACTCTCTGACTGTGGAAACTAAGGCAGGTGCATGTCTTGACAACTTGTTGAACCTGACAGCATACTCTGACAAGGTCATGGCAACCTGGCGCAACCGATCAAACTCCACGTGCCATGCATCCCGAAGGCTCTGGGGAACAAACTCTCTTAGGAACATCTCCAAAAACTTAGCCCATGTGAGTGAAGCTGCCTCGGTGATGCTACCCACCTCATAAGCCCGCCACCACTGTATGCTGGTCCTAACAGCTGGAAAGTAGTGAAATCAACCCCTCTCGTCTCCACTATACCCATTGTACAGAGAATACAAAGGCACTTCTTCAGAAAACCCTGTGCATCCTTTATAGCTAGGCCGTTGAAAGTATGAGGGTGGTACTTGTTGCAACTGTCGAGTCTGAGCTCCTCCTCGTCAGACGCTGCTGCCCTAAGTTGGGGCTGAATTGGGACAATCGGTTGCACTGGTATAACCTCTGGTATCTGGTTAACATGGACCCGCTGCTCTGGAGTACGGGCTGCGGGAGTGTGTGCTCCTCCCCCAGCCTGAGATGTGGCTGGTGCAACAGGGGTAGCAATAGGCACCTCAGGTGCCAGCCCCCCAACTGGATCTACTAGAGACTTCTCTGTCGTAGCTTGGGTAGGTTCTCTTGCTGCACCATGTGCTTGTCCTCGGTCTCTGCCCCAGCCCCAGCCCCAGCCTCTCGCGGCTCTAGCAGGGGCATGAGTGTCTGATCGTCGGATCCAGCGATGCGTGTCCTCACCATATGTGAGAGAATAGAATGCAAGGATTCAGAATTTTGAAGTCAACAAATTCGCACGATAAAGAATCAAAGAAGTGAAGTTTCCTAACAATTCCATAGCCTCTCGAAGATAAGTACAGACGTTTTTGTAACGATACGCGAGACTCTACTAAACCTACTTGTTTCTCGTAACACCTATGGATCTAGGGCTCTGATACCAACTTGTTACGATGCCAATTTTCCGCTGTAGGATGTTGTGATGGCACCTAGTCTCTAAGAATATGTAAGCCTAATATACATGCATAATTTAACAGAGATAATGATAAAACTTTCAAATTAACCATCTACTATCACAAAAAGGACTCCGCAACTCAACAGTACAAAACTCTCAAGGGAAAAATGATATAGAACTAGGTTGAGGGTTTCTCCGACGCCTGCGGATGCCGACAGGTATACCTTGAAGTCTCCAAATTCGAGCTCGACTCTCTATCGCCTAGGCTGGTAAGAGGTACCTGGATCTGCACAAGAGATGTGCATAAGCATAGCATGAGTACACCACAACGATAACTAGTAAGTGTTAAGCCTAACCTCGGTAGAGTAGTGATGAGGTCAGGTCAAGACCCTACCAAAATAAATAAGAAAATTGAACAGGTATATGATAGCGCAATAATGAAAAACAAAGGAAATGATACAATAAATAAATATGACAAGAATAGCTACACTGATCTAAGACAATTAAGATATCACAGAAGTAAACATATTGTAAGAATGCCACTGAAAAACAAAGCAAACAAACACAAGTGTTGTAAATGAAAAGTATCAACAAGAATCACTACCGAGGTACCGCCTCGTACTCTCATTTCACAAATCAAATCACAATATTTCCTTATATCACTGCGGGAGCCTTGCATTTAGTTTTGAAAATCATTTTCCCGAAATAGCTACCAGCGTTTTAGCCCACCTTATCACACCGCGTGGCTTCAAGTAGTTCCCCTACTAGGAACACTCGTATAAAGCCCACCTTATCTAACCGCATACGTATCAATAGCACAACATATCACAAATCGCACCTCAAGTGCCCAATACCACAATTTGCCAAAGAAGTCACCAATTATAGTGTTTCCACAATAAATAGCCCGTGGCTCAACCACAACAAGAACAAGAGTCTCAACAATAGTAACCGAAGTGGATAACTCGACAAGAATGGTATTTCAACAAATTACAACCTTGCCTCAACGTGAATCACGGTCTTTATAACTTCAACACCAAATTCAAAAATGAGATATTCCAAGAAATAACAACTTCAAGTAAGGAACTCAACGGTTATGTAATAAATAAGGAAATAGGGAGAATAATGACTTCAACTAAATATGTAAAGACAATTAGCAAGTAATAGATAAGATAAGTAGTAACGACTCCAAGTAAAGTATGTGAAGATAGACTAATGATGATGAATATAATATATTATGGCAAATCAATTAAAGGCATGAAAGGGATCTACATAGCTAAAATTGGTCAATTACCACATTTAGCCCGTATACATACTCGTCACCTTGTGTACATGACTTTTACATACCACAATTAACTCAAACAACACAAATCCTAAGGGGTAATTTCCCCACACAAAGTTAGGCAAGACACTTACCTCGAAACACGCTAACTCAATCCACTAGTAAGACTTTCCCGTGGTTATCCAACTCCGAACGGCTCGAATCACTTACCCCGATGATTTCCTTGAAAATCTCTTGAAAAATCACCACAAACCGAGCTCTCTAGGTCCAAAAGATGAAAATGAGATTAAACCCCCATCTCTAGTCTTTTTGCCCAGAGACTTTCGCTTCTGTGGGCTCACTGTCGCACCTGCAAAAAAATCCATTGCAGGTGTGGTTCCAAATAATGCCATGAAATTCCGCTTCTGTGGACCTATTGCTCGCACTTACGAGCCCGCTTCTGCGAAGTCACGACCGCACCTGCGGTCCTTCACAAGCTTCTCCAGTTCCATTTCTGCGGAAGAACCATCGCGCCTGCGGATGCGCATCTGTGCCCAGGTGTCCGCACCTGCGAACCCATGACTGAGCTGCCCCTTTCCACTTCTACACTTCTTCACTCGCACCATCTAGTCCGCACATTCGGCCATTCCCACCGCATGTGCGATGACAACAGAACAACTAAAGCATCAAAAATCACATCAAACAATGTTGATTTTGTAAGGCCCCATAAAATATCACCTAGAATCCAGGGTTTTCATGATGCTAAGGTAGTTTGTGTGTTGAACATTGCGTTGGAGAGTTGAAGAAAAGTTTTTGGCAGAGCAGGGCATATTTGCGGTCCACTATGAGACCGCAAAATCACTCTACGGGCCGCAGATCGGCCGCAGAGTGCAACAGAAAAATGGCCAATATTGGAGGGTTATTTTGTGGTCCAATATACGCATTATGCGATCGCAGAACTGCTCTGCTGACTACAGACCTAACCAAAATAGCCTAGTTCTTGACATCACTTTTGCGGCCCATTTTGTGAACTACATATTCATTCTGTGGTCCACTCTGCGACCGTAGAGCTATGTTTGGAGGGTCCGCTTTCTGGGTTTTATAACCCGACCCTACTTCGATATAGAGATGTTAAGGGCCATTTGTTAAGTAAAAATCTGATATTTAGAGAGTAAGAAAGTGCTCTAGAGTGAGAGGGGGTTCTTAAACTAATTTTTCATCAATTCTTGCTCAAGGTTTGGAGGATTAACAAGGAAACCTCACTAGGTCTTCATCCTAGAGGTAAGATTCTACTCCCTAGCCCTCAATTTTGGGATTTAATCGAAGATATGTAATGAGAAAAGAAATTCTTGGGTGTGGGAGTTGTTCATTATACATGCATGTACTATCAAGGTTTGTGGGAAGATTGTTGAGCTCAATTGGGTAGACTTTGGGTAGTGGGATGAAGGAATACACCATAGGAGGACCTTGAAACCTTAATGCACACCTAGTGCTTGATAAAATGCTCAAATGAGCTAGAACCATGAACTCCTTCCTAATTTGTGGTTAATTTTCTTATATTTCCAAATAGATCGAAGTCGCTAAGATTTCTGGAACATTGTAGTAATTTAAGGACGCTCAAGGCGAGGTATGTTGGCTAAACTTATCTCTTAGAATTGAATCCCACGATGTTCTTATAAGCCCCAAGTTGATCATTATCAATGGGACTATTCCGAATGCTTTTATCTTATTGTGTTATCCTTCGGAAATGTGACCTAAGTATGGGTTGTGTGTTAATATGTTATAACTTCAAGATGTGATTCTAATGAAAGCTATTATGTCGAATTGTGTAAGAAATCTCATTGTGCCTAAGACTCTTATTTTCCCACAGGTGTACTTAAGGTCTTGAATAGAAATGCCTTGTTGTTAATAATCCTTAATGGTGTTTGAAAGAAAAAAAAAGTGAGCATGAGATATGAAACACGTCCAACGTGCCGAGAATGATATTAGTATAAAGGCCACTAGTGCCAATGAAATGAAGAGAAGTGTAAAAGAAATTAAAATGAGTTGTAAAATCTTTAAATAATAAATGCTACGGGAGTATCGTTTAGTCACCGAGAAAGGGTAGGTTGAAATGAACTAACCTCAAAACTACACCTGTCGGTATAGGAGTGAGTGGGGGGTAAAATCCCCGTGTGAGGTGGTGAGAGTTTTCCCCGAATATGGGACGAGATTGATGTGTTGAGATAATTTCCCCTTAAATGGGATGAGATGATTGCTAGCAGAATGTGAGGTGATGTCGACCCACACGGTATTGTGGTGAGACAACTTAGCTGATCGGGCTGAGATTGGATGCCATGTGGCGCACATTGCCATGTTTACATGGAGACCTTAGTGCCTATTGCATTTTGTGGTTTGCCTGAAAGAATCTGGAAACCCATCACAAAGATTAGTTTGTTTTTCAAACACTTGTGTTCAACCACATTAAGGGAAGAAAACCTACTTCGGATGGACCAGAACATTCATGTAATTTCTAGTAAGATGGAAAAAATATTCCCATGTGGTTTATTTGATGTGATGGAACACCTTCCAATACACCTTGTACACGAGGCACGACTTGGAGGGCCTGTTCAATGCAGATGGATGTATCCCTTTGAGAGGTAATATTATAAGTTTGATGAAATATTCTATTTTATTTGAATGTTCTTGGCTAACATGACATTATGTAGGACAATTGGAAAATGCAAACAATTTGTTAAGCAGAGGAATAGGATTGAAGGATCTATATGCGAAGCCTATCTTGCAAAGGAAACTGCACATTTTTGTTCTTATTATTCTGAGAGTAACGTGCCATGTTCTAGGAATAGGCCCAATATGCACATGGTCGAATGTGTGAATGATCCAATATATCTACCAATGTCCATATTCAATTAACCAGGCCGATGTTCTAAGGATGTTAGAAAGAGAAGTTTGAGTGATATGGAGTACAAGTCAGCTACACTTCATGTGTTGCTAAATTGTCCCGAAGTTGTACCATTTCTCAAGTAAGTATTGATTTATTAGTTATCAAAATGTAAAGTTTACTGTGACTACATATTGATGCAACTACTAAAAATATTTGATGTGTCACAGTCACTTCGTGGGTCAATTTGGCCATGATGCTGTATATACGAGATTTGATACGTGGTTCAAACAGTTCGTAAGTATATATATATATATATATATATATATATATATATATATATATATATATATATATATATATATATATATACACACGTAGTGAATGTATAAAAATTGAGTCATAAGTTGTGCTAACTTATGAATTTTTTTAACACTATGTAGGTAAATAATCCAAATAATGGTGTAACTCAATTTTTGAAACATATATCTTGGGGACCTGGGCTTCAGGCCACAACAATGTCTAAGTACGTAATGAATGGTTATAAGTTTCATATAGAGGATTTCTCTAAAAATAAAAATAGCAATAATAGCGGGGTGTGGGTTCAAGGTGGTGATGGCAACCAAGTTGGAGATATTGATTATTATGGTGTGGTCAAAGAAATATTATAACTAGAATATACAGGTTGGCCATATAAGAAATTGATACTCTTTAGATGCAAGTGGTTTGATCCAAATCCAACAAGAGGTACAAGAATATACCACCAATACAACGTAATTGAAGTTAATCATACGAGGGAGTATGATCGCTACGATCCTTTCATAATTGCACATAACGTTAGGCTGGTGTATTATGCTCCTTATCCATTGCAGCAGAATAAGTCCGATTTGTGGGTTGTAATAAATACTAAGACTGTAGGTAGGGTGGAAGTCGAGAATGTGTTAGATGTTGCATATCAAAACGATATCTTCAATGTTCACCAAATAGTGGACGATCAGTTAGAAAATGATTTGGAACATCCTGAACGCATATTGGAAGAAGTTGATATAAATGAAGTAACAATTATAGAAAATGAGGACGAAGAATCAACTGATGAAGCTCAAACAAGTGAGGACGAAGAATTCTCGGACGAGGAACAATACGTCGATGAGGATTAAAAAGTTGGTTTTTTAAAGCACTCTCGTTTTATAGCTAGTTTCTTATATGTTTCAATCTAAATGTGTATTATATTATGCAGATGGCAGGCAAGGGTCAAGGTAACAATGACCCTACTAGTTCTCGGGGTCGAGAAAAGGGTAGGAAGGGAAAGAGGAGGGTAGAAAATAATACTCCCTCTTGTCCACCCTTTTCAGAGATGCCTATGTCTTATCCTCCACCACACGGCTATACTGAGCTGCCACAGCATCACGAGCCGTACACCTTCATTCAGACACCAGGTCTTCCATCACAGGGCCATAGAACTATACGTCCGACATACAGTTCAGCTGCCTCACAGCCATCTACATCGCAGCCATCTACATCACATCCACATGGATCACATCCCTACATATCACAGCCACATGGATCGCATCCATCCATGTCACAGCCACCCGGGTCACAGCCACTCGGGTCACAGCCATCAGTATCACATCCACTTGGGTCACATCCAGCTATGTCGCAGTCATAGGGATCGCAACCATCTTCACCATCGACTCCATCTATTGCAGGCCTTGGCCTGCGAGGCAGTAGCTCTAACCCGCCTACACCGTCTTCACATTCCTCTGATACACATGCTTCGGATGGTGATGATGAGGTAGTGCATTATGATCGATATGGCAGGATCATCATAGTCCCTGAGGGTGATGGGTAAGTGTTATTCATTATTTTTGCGTCTATTGATTTGTAACATTTTTACTAAGTTATTAATGTGTTTTTATTGTTAAATTGCAGGTTCAGGCCGGGTAATAAGACTACGAAGATAATCACCAATGCCATCAGAAAGCTTTATGATGGCCCTTATGCAACTTGGACTGATTGCCCATTCTCACTGAAGGAGCAAATTTTCAATCAATTTAAGGTATAAATGTTCTTTTAAACAGTTTAATAATTTATATTTATGATGTTTCCATCTAATATTTAACTTTTCAAATACAGAGCAAGTGTGTATGGGAAGATCGGTATAGCGCGAAAGTGGCTGCAAATTTTCATCATAAAGCTCGCAAGAGATTGGCGGATGCTTTCTCGGATGCTAGAAAGAAGAACAAGAGGCCTGGCTGGTTACTTGAGAATTTGTGGAATGATTTACAAAGGCAATGTCTTACCGCGGAGTTCTTAGAGAGGAGCAAAAAGGGAAAGAAAGCTCGCGCATCCGAGAAGGGAGGCTCCTTGCACACTGGAGGTACGATCAGCCTAGGGACAATAAAAAGAAGATTGGTACATAATTGCTTAAATTATTTTACTTTTCTAAGTATATCTATTCTGTTTATTAACTAAATTAATTTTTTTTCAGGAAAAGAAGTATGGGCGTCCAATGAGTCATGATGAGCTACTCAAGGAGACGCATATTGTGAAGAAGAAGAAAGAGGGGGATAAAGATAGGTGGGTCGAGGACCGGGCCTCGACTGCATATGTAAGCTTTCAATTTTCTTTAAGTATTATAATTTACTTTTATAAAAATTTTGAAATACTGATTTAATTTAAAATAATATAGGGTCGCTACCAAAGTAACGTGGAGGAATTCATCCGTAGTCATCCAGATGGTGAATCGGGTGAGCCAACCCAACCTTCGGACGAGGATGCTAAAAGAATATGGTTGGAGTCTGTTGGCGGTCCAAAATGGGGGAAGGTATACGGGCTTCCTACTAAAAACTTCCATCGCTATAAGTGTGAAATGCGAGAAATAGGGACTTCCTCGTAAGGCGAGCAACTTAATAGGGAGAGCCTCTCCGCTATGCGGGAGACAGTGACAAAGCTCACATCCGAGCTAAAAGCGGCCAAGGAAAGAGGAAGGCTTAGAGATGCTCAATTCCTTGGCATGCAAGCTCAGATCAGAACTCTCCTATCTAGTGGAGCTTTTCCGTTGCTTCGATCTTGTGAGTCATCTCCTGAGGGTCGACCTCCACGTGATCGTTCCTCCCGTCCTGCTCGTGATCGTTCCTCCCGTCCTCCCCGTGATCGTTCTTCCCGTCCTCCACGAGACCGTTCTCTATACCGTCTTGTAAAAGAAAGTTCATCAGACGGTGATGATGATGTTATAGAAAATACCTCTTGACTTTTATATACTTTGAACTAGACAAATAGAACCACTTTTGAACTAGTTGTAATTAGTTTTAACTTAGTTTTGGATTTTTATGTTCAATTGAACTTTAATTTGTTAGTTTTAAAGTATTTATTGAATATTTTGGTTGTTGTTGTATTGTTGTTGTTGTTGTTGTTATTAGGTGTATTGGTATGCTGGTAGGTGATGTAGCTGCCAAAACAGGCATTTTATGCCAAAATTAAACCCAGAAAAACTGACCAAAGTTGGTCGATTTTTAATTAAAAAAAATTATTCCAAAATACCGACCAAAGTTGGTCGGTTAATGAACATTGAATTCCCAAAATTCAACATTACCGACCAACTTTGGTCGGTATTTTGCCTGCACTGTTGAGGTTACCAATCATAGTTGGTCGGTAATGTTTAATTTTAATTATTTTAAAAAAATATATATTTTTAATTACCGACCAAAGTTGGTCGATTTTTTAAAATTTTAATAATTAATAAAAAAAACATAATTTAGTTAAACCGACCAACTTTGGTCGGTAAAAATTAAATTAATAAAATATGTTTCCGACCAAAGTTGATCAGTAAGTACTTAAACTTGTCAGATGGTCATTTTAAGCTACCGATCAAAGTTGGTCGGTAATTTCCGACCAACTTCCGACCAACTTTGGTCGGTAAGCCATTCCGACCATCAAAACACCGTCCACACCCTAATGGTCGCATTTTGGTCGGTAATTGGCCATAACCGACCAACTTTGGTCGATTTTTTTGGTCGGTTTTTAGCGAATTTCTAGTAGTGATTTGTGAAATGTGACTACAAGGCGGTTCCTCCGTAGTGATTCTTGTTGATACCTTTCATTTACAACACTTGTGTTTGTTTGCATTATTTTTCGTGGCATTCTTACTATGTATTTACTTCCGTGATGTCTTAATTGCCTTAGTTCAGTGTAGCTATTCTTATCATATTTATTTATTGTATCATTTCCTTTGTATTTCATTATCACACTGTCATATACCTGTTACGTTTTCTTATTTATTCCAGTAAGGTTATGTCCTGACCTCGTCACTACACTACCGAGGTTAGGCTTGACACGTATTGGTTACCGTTGTGGTGTACTCATGCTATGCTTCTGCACATCTTTTGTGCAGATCCGTGTACTTCTTACCAGCCTAGGCGCCAGTGAGTCGAGCTCAGATTTGGAGACTTCAAGGTATGCCTGCCGGCGTCCGCAGGCCTCGGAGTCACCCTATACCTAGTTCTATTTCATTTTTCCCTTGTTATAAGGATATTCAGTATACTTTTGAAAAGCTTTTCCTTTGTATTTCATTATCACACTGTCATATACCTGTTACATTTTCTTATTTATTCCAGTAAGGTTATGTCCTGACCTCGTCACTACACTACCGAGGTTAGGCTTGACACGTATTGGTTACCATTGTGGTGTACTCATGCTACGCTTCTGCACATCTTTTGTGCAGATCCAGGTACCTCTTACCAGCCTAGGCGCCAGTGAGTCGAGCTCAGATTTGGAGACTTCAAGGTATGCCCGCCGGCGTCCGCAGGCCTCGGAGTCACCCTATACCTAGTTCTATTTCATTTTTCCCTTGTTATAAGGATATTCAGTATACTCTTGTAGAGCTTGTGACTTGGTATCACCGGATTTTGGGCGTTTTGTACTGTTGAGTTGCGGAGTCCTTTTTATGATAGTAGTTGGTTAATTTGAAAATTTTATCATTATCTCGGTTAAATTATGTATGTATGTTAGGCTTGCCTAGTCTTAGATAATAGTTACCATCAAAACGTATTACAGAGGAAAATTTGGGTCGTGACAATACGTGTGCTTCTTCTACATAGATATCATATTATTAGAATTAATGGATCGCACCTCTAATATGAGATCATTAGGCCTTTAATTCTTGATCCAGGCTCCTTCTGAGAAATAGACTTAGTTCATCTCTCATGACATTTAAAAGCAATCTAGACTTTGACGCCTTTTGGTTAAGTGACTGTCAATCAGTAATTTATGATTTTTGGAAAATATGCTATGTGCATTCGTATATGCCTGTGTATTTTGGTTGGCAGAGGCCTGAAGCGATTTATTTGTATTGGGTTCGGAGTCACCTGTGGAAAAATTCCAGCAAGTCATGAAGTCCATCTTGTAATCAGTTCTTTTAATCCGCTTTGTAATAGTCTTACAATGAGTTGGAACTAATAGTGAAAAGAGGACTGGGGGTTGGAAATTGTCTACATTTATGTGCTACTTGTTGTTTTAATTTTCTTTATTAAATTCTTTTTACTTTCAAATAGTAGTACCATGCATGTAGGAATTAATTAATAATGAAAATCAGATTTGGTCTGTTTTTCCACAAGTGTGAATAGTATCTTATGCTCTCTAGATTCAAAATCTTCCCCTTTTATTTAATAAAATATATATATTTCTTTGAGTACATTTCAGGTATAAAAGATTTCTATCTTAATGATAATTTTCTCTCTTCACCTATATCTTCTGGTCCATTTGGTTAGAAAAGAAGATTTTGTTGTATTATTTTTGGTGTATGATTCAACATATCCTTCTTCTTTCCTTCTTCCATGTAAAAAATCTGAATTCTTTTGTTAATGCCTATTTGTCTCATATAGCAATAAGTTTAATACCTCTCCAGGTTGATCTTCACTTTCCTTAGATGTTTCAAGAGAAATTAGTACTCTTTAAAGGCCTACTGTATTCCTATAAATGTTTTGTCTTAAGTCTTTTATTCATTCTCTTTTAACGGCTTAACGAGTCTGTAACGAACATCCCTACCTGCTTATGTGTTCAAGCTCATAAACTGAATATGTTTGAGCATTTAATCACCTAGATATATATGATTTAGGTCAAAAATAAGTTACTTGTCTAATAAAGGAAGGTAAAGATAGTAATCCACCAAATGTGGCAACTATTTTGTTTAGACTTGTAAGAAGAACAACAAGCTTGTCGAACCTGAAACCAATGAGAAATATATATGTTTAGTGATAAATTTCAATTACATTATTTATTTACTGTGTTGTATTATTTTAATTAAATTATTTTTTATTTTACAGGATAAAATCAAAGAATTGGTGCAATCTGGATCGTCTCTTACAAACATTGAGGTTGTAGAAAGGTGCTTCGAACCTCAACGAAAGAGTCATGTAGTTAGATTTGGTAGTGGGATGACCGCTAAGGAGTTGAAAGGTAGTAACTCCTCTAAAGTTGCAGTGTTGGAAAAGCTGAATGCTACTGTAAAATAAAATGAATCACTAAAGGGACATTTTGAAATGGTTAGAGAGTAAATATGATGAGCTAGAGAGTAAGTACGCACAACTTGCAAAGATAGTGTTTGATCACCCTTCATCACCATCTTCAAGTGATCAATAGATTAAATCATTTAAAAGGTTAGTATATTGAAAATTCAATATTACTCTGTGAATAAAATATTAATTTTTTTCTTTATGTTATTAACGTTTATGATTAAACAAAAACATAGTGAATGAAACAAATGAGTTTAAGCATGAATAAAGTTTCAAATATTATGTACATGTGTAGGTTACAATCAGGGGCAGCTCCACTTAGTATGTTTTGGTTCATAGGAACCGACCCAACATTCAGTATTATGTTGTACATATTTCTCAAAATTAGGCAAATGCTATCCTTGTGCACCGAATAAAATAAAGGCATCTGGTGCACCGAATAAAGGCATAATGCACTGATCGAGGATCTAGTTATATGTATATGTGTAAAGGAGTAAAAACCTTTTAACATGATTGCTCTTTTTAAAGTTTTTCAAGTAAATTTGCAGTATTTTATGCATGGGGCATTCATTAAATAATATAAAAATGTTGTAAGACACCATTTAATTAAATAGTGATATAACACTTTTGATCATTCTTTTAGACGATCTTCTTTCTCTCTTTTAATTTGTTTTCCTATTCTTTTATTCTCTTTTATTTCTTTTTCCTTTATCTTTTAATTCATTCTTTTATTACAAGTTCACTTGAGATCTTTTTAATGTAACTAATCAAAACCCTCCACAAAAGGAAGATAATATCCGGCCAAGCCGAGAAAAATCCAAATCTCGATAGTTGAAGACGGTTTGGGACAACTCTGAACTGCCTCGATCTTCTTTGGATGCACCTTAATTCCCTCACTGGGGACCACGTGCCCCAAGAACGCCACTGAACTATGACAAAACTCACATTTGGAGAACTTGGAATAAAGCTTCTCCTCCCTCAACCTCTGTAGTACAATCCTCAAATGCTGGGCATACTTCTCCTGGCTACGTGAGTACACCAGGATATCATCAATGAATACTATGACAAAGGAATCAAGATATGGCTGAAATACACTATTCATCAAATGCATGAATATTGTTGGGGCATTGGTCAGCCCAAAAGAGATCACAAGGAACTCACAGTGACCATAGCGGGTCCTGAATGGCGTCTTCATAATATCCGAGTCCCTAATCTTTAGCTGGTGATACCCATACCTCAAATAAATCTTTGAGAACACTCTCGCACCCTGAAGTTGGTAAAATAGATCATCAATGCGCGGCAAAGGATACATGTTCTTGATTGTAACTTTGTTCATCTGTTTGTAATTGATGCACATCTGCATAGTACCATCCTTCTTCTTCACAAACAGAACTGGTGCTCCCCAAGGTGACATACTAGGCCTAATAAACCCCTTATCAAGGAGCTCCTGAAGCTTCTCCTTCAATTCCTTCAACTCTGTTGGTTCCATACGATACAGAGGAATAGAAATGGGCTGAGTGCCCGGCACCGAGTCTATACCAAAATCAATATGCCTATCAGGTGGCATGCCCGGTAGGTCTGCAGGAAACATATCCGGAAGGTGTCGCACTACCAGAACAAAATAAAAAGTAGGGGTATCAGCACCCACATCCCTCGCAAAGGCCAAATATGACAGACACCCATTCCCAACCATCCTTTGGGCCTTGAGATAAGAAATCACCCTGTTGGGGACATAATCTAGAGAACCTCTCCACTCGATCCTTGGCAATCCCGGCATCGCCAACGTCACGGTCTTAGTATGACAATCCAGAATCGCATGACATGGTGACAACCAATCCATACCCAAAATCGCATTGAAATAAACCATACTAAGAAATAAGAGATCAACTCTAGTCTCCAATCCCCCAATGGTCACCAAACACGACCGATACACACGGTCCACAACAATAGTATCGCCCACCGGCATAGATACATAAGGTAAAACTAAGGACTCACGGGGGATATCCAATTAACGAGCAAAATATGATGATATATACGAATAAGTAGAACTAGAGTCAAATAATTTAGAAGCATCCCTGTGGCATACTGAGACAATACCTATGATCACTGTGTCTGAAGCAACGGCCTTGGCCTGGCAGGAATAGCATAGAATCAGGCCTGACCACCGCCTGATCGACCTCCCCCTCTAGGGCGACCTCAAGATGCCCAAGCCCCACCTCGAGTAGGCTGAGCGGGTGGTGAAGTAACTGGTGTGGAAGTTGCAGCCCGACTCCTCTACTGAACTGGACCTCCCAAAAGGCGAGGACAATGCATGTTCACATGACCGAGCTCCCCACACCTAAAGCAATCCCGCTTTGACAATGGCGGCAAGTACTGAAGTGGACCCCGAGAACCTGAATAACTACTAGAGGGGCATGGCACAGATGAAACCTGAACTGATGGAGCACGAGATAAACTTTTGGCCAGGAGAGCACTCAGAGATGGTTGACTCGGGCGAGCACTGTATGAACCATGGCTAGCTGATGCGCCACGATGAACCGGACGAGCCATCTGAGAGGGCCTATAAGGATGACAACTGTTGTGGTGGGATTGACCCCCAAAAGAAATACCGTTGAAACCAACCTAACCACGAGGCCTCTTGGCCTCCCTCTCCTCACGCTCCTAACTATGGACCAGCTCTAGGCGCCTAGCAATATAAACAACCTCATCGAACATAGCACCTGATACATTCTCTCCACTCATAACAAATAGAAATCCATAATTGAGGCCATAAATGAACCTCCTAGTCCTCTCCCTCTCTGTGGGAACCAACCAGATCACGCGATGAGCCAACTCTAAAAATCTCATCTCGTACTGGGTCACAGACATGCCCTCCTGGTGTAGGTGCTCAAACTGCCTACGCAACTCCTCCCTACTAAATGATGGAGGCTTGAGCCTCCCAAACCTCTCTAGTCTCTTCTGCTCCTCATCGCTAATAATGGGACCCACTTGGGCCTGAGCAACTGCAACTGACTGGCTGGTAGTACCCCCGGTGTTTGAAGTCCTTGTACCACCTGCTCTGGAGTACGGGCGGCGGGAGTCTGAGAACCTCCTCCAGCCTGAGAAGTGGCTGGTGCGGCCTGAACTTAAACCACCTGAGCAAGGCTGGTGCAAACAGTCAATATCTGGGTCAAAGCCTCCTGAAGACCTGGAAGCACAATACGCATAGCTGGTGCCTGAGCTGGTCCCACCGGCTCAACTATATCTGGAATCTGCTCCCGAGCTGGAGCAACTGATGGGTCTGGAGGTACTGCTCTAGCTACTGTATGGGCTGCACCTCGGCCTCTACCATGGCCCCGACCTCTCGTGGCCCTAGCTGGTGGTACTGGTGGCCGTCTGCCCGATCCGGTAGCACATGTCAAGAAATCAATAAATTGGCACGGCAAGAATACAAGAATGTGAAGTTTTTCCTAAGGGTTTGGTAGCCTCTCAAAGATAATACAGACGTCTCCGTACCGATCCACAAGATTCTACTAAACCTGTTCATGACCCACGAGACCTATGTAAACTAGGCTATAATACCAACATGTCACGATCCAAAACTCACATGTCGTGATGGCGCCTATCGCAATACTAGGCAAGCCGACAATCATAATAAACACACGCATTTTAAATTTGGAAAATAGAGTAATATACTGAATGAAAACACCGCAATTCAATACTAAATTTCCCAAAATCCGAGTGTCACTGAGTACATGAGCATCTATACAATAACACGGTCTGACAACTGAAACATTGTCTAGAAAGGTAGAACTATATAAACAAAACTAAAGATAAAGGAGGAGAGTCAACGTCTGCGAACGCCAAGGTAGCTACCTTAATAATCTTCGAACTGATGAAGCTCCAGAAAGCATCCACCGGCCCGGAAGTACCTGGATCTGCACACGAGGTGCAAAGTGTAGCGTGAGTACAACCAACTCAATAAGTAACAAGTCTAACCTTTGGGCTGAAAGCGATCATGATCTCAACCAATACAGTCCAAATAAAGGAGTTAATAGTATAGAAATGATGGGAAATAGGACAATAATATCTCAGAGCAACACATAATCTGTTCGTACACAGTACTGGAAATGTAGACATACTTTCAGGTTAACAATTAAGCTCAATATGGATAAAATATGCCACGTCTGAATGATATGAGAAATATGACATCTTTCTCTATATATATGCCAATATGCATATCATATGTGATGCAACACAATGAAAGCCTTACATACTCACACTCTCAGAGTACTCAACCTGACTGTCTCAATTCTCATTCATCATACTCAGCCACTCAGCACTGTACGGTACCCACTGCGGCGTGCAGCCCAATCCCATCATGAACCAATAGAACCTGCGCTCACTACTGGTATGTCAGACTCCTGAGCGGCAGATCCTGCCCAAGCGCTAATAAAACCTGCTGCGGCACGCAACCCGATCTCACCATGAACCAATAATACCTGTTGTGGCATGCAGCCCGATCCCATCATGAGTCAATAGTACATGCTATGGCGTGCAACCCAATCCGATCAATATGACTCACAAACAGGCCGTCGGTCTCACTCAGTCATCAATCTCTCTAGTCTTCCGGGCTCACAACACTCATGCCAAGCAACCCAAATCAATGATACATGATGTGACAATAAATGATAACAAAGACTGAGATATGATATGCAATGATGATTGCGATTGAGTACATAACTGCGAATTAAGCAAATAACTCAACAACAAAGAACGACCATTATGGGTCCCAATAGTACATGCACATAGCCTAAACATGATTTCTAACATAAATCACGACAAGTGAGGCTTGCTCAGTTGGTAAAGCACCTCCACCCACGACCGTTGGTTCTTGGGTTTGAGTCACGTTGGAGGGAAAGTGTAGAAACACTATAGATCCTCCTAATTTGGGAGGGATTTGAAAAGTATAAAAAAATAAAATAAAACACAAATCACAGCTCAAGTGCTCTAACACAAAGTGTACAGTAATAACATTCAGATAAGGTGACTACACAGTCCCACGAAATCGACCAAGTCATAATTACTACAGTGTATACCCACACGCCCGTCACCTAGCGTGTGCGTCACCTCAACACCCATCACATAACACGTAATTTCAGGAATTTATACCCTTAGAACCCAAGTTTAGAAGTGTTACTTACCTCAAACCGTTTAAATCTCCACTCCAATAAGACCTTGCCTCACGAATTGGCCTCTGAACACCTCAAATCTAGCCACAAATAATTCGATACGATAAATACAAGCTATAGGAATCGATTTCATTTGAAAAAAGCAAAGTTCATAATCAAAAGTCAAAAAGTCAACCCCGAGCCCACGTCTCGAAATCCAACAAAAATTACAAAATCCAAACACTCATTCAACCACGAGTCCAACCATATCAAATTTATCAAATTCTGATACCAAATCGTCACTCAAATTCCCAAATTTAACTTTTCAATCCCTAGCCCAAAACTTCCAAAATTCCAACTTAAAAACACATAAACTGGGTGGGAAATTCAATGGATAATCAATATTATTGAATAAAAATGATCAAAAGTGGATTACCTCAAGAAATTACTCGAAACCCCTCTCAAAAATCGTCTAAATTTGAGCTTGCAAAGTGCAAAAATGATAAAAATCTAGGAACCCTCGAATTTAAACATTGCCCGGGCATTTCCGCACTTGCGAAGCCTGGGCTATCACCTACGCTCCCGCTTTTGCAGAGAAAACCTCACTTCTACGAAATCCACTTAACAGCCGACCTCGTGCACCTAAGGTCCCAGCTTTGCACCTGCGGGACCGCATCTGCGAACCACCCCTCGCTTCTGCGACTCAAACGATGTCTGCCCAAATCCGCTCCTGCAGTCGATCATGCGCAGATGCGCATCCGCATATGCGGAAACCCTTCCGCGCCTGCGACCCATAGTGGCCTTCCTCCTCTTCGCAGTTGCGCAAAGATAGCTGCTCTTGCGGCTCCGCACCTGTGGCCAATCCCACCATAGGTGCGATGACACCAGATTTGAAGCACCTCAGCGTAACACTTAAGCCAAATTCGATCCGTTGACCATCCGAAATCAACCCCAGGCCTCTAAGACCTTAACCAAATATACCAACAGGTCCTAAAACACGATACGAACTTAGTCGAGGCGTCAAATCATATCAAACAACATCAAAAATATGAATCGCACCACAATTCAAGCCTAATGAAAACTAGTGAATTCCAAATTCTACATTCGATGCCGAAACCTATTAAATCAACTCCGATTAAACATAAATTTTGCACACAAGTCATAAACGACACAACAGACCTACTCCAACTTCCGGAACCAAAATCCGAGCCCGAAAACCACAAAATTAACTATCAGTCAAACTTCTCAACTCTCCAAACTTCTAATTTCTAAATCACCTACGAATCTCCAAATCACTATCCGGATACACTCCTAAGTCCAAAATCACCCTATGGAGCTATCAGAACCGTCAAAACTCTATTGCGAAGCCATTTACACATTAGTCAATATCCGGTCAACTCTTTCAACTTGGACTTCCAACCTTGGGACTCAGCGTCCCAATTCATTCTGAAACATCCCCGAAACCAAACCAGCCACCCCGGCAAGTCACTTAACAACAATTGAGTATAGAATAAGTAGTAAATGGGGAACGAGACTACAACACTCAAAATGACTGGCCGAGTAGCTACATATTCTCTCATAATACTTCTTCGAAGAGCCCTATTCATGTTGAGCAGGGGCGGACCCACATTGGTTCAAGCGGGTTCAGCTGAACCCGCTTCATAAATAATTTTTACTATTTTTATATGGAAATTATTTATGAAAGAATCAAACTGTATAAAATTTAAAGCGGTTGAGCCCCCTTATACAAAGATGTCCCTTGCTCTGATGATTCAAGCGGGTTCAATTTTTGTAATAGGTCGTGCGTTCGATTCCGAACTTAAGCACTTTTTATTTCTCTCTCATTTTCAAAATGCTGACAGGCACTTATTCAGCATGTCGTTCTTCTTATCTTCTTTTATTATTTACTTTAATTTAGTATCTTTCCATTATTTTGGAACTTCGTGTATAAAATTAATTTAGCTTAGCTCTCTTTTGTTATTTTTTGTTTAGTGCTAGTGCAAGTTGAATTAGTGTTTTTACTATTTTAAATGGATCAAACCGATGTTTGTTACCGAAAAATGTCTTCAATAAATTATTAAATTGTAAAGGTAAATAGTTTTATTTTTAATATATATAGAGAGTTTTGTTTTTTGAAAACAAAATAAAAAACGGCGGGTAAATTTTCTTTTAAGGTTTTATTAAGAACCAAAATAAAAAGCACTAGGTAAACATGTTTGCTTGTTAACTTAGTGTCACTTTTACTGTCGATTATTTTTTAAGACTTCAGTATATGTCTGAACCCGCTTGTATAAAAATTTGGGTCCGTCGCTGGTGTTTGCCACCCACCCAACATTGATACCTGACCAGCTCAGCGAAACTAACCACTTACTATTAGAAATATCCCTTATATTCTTTAATGAACGCCAAGATATAACATAAGCTTTAACCATATTAACAAAAGTCACTACCTTTTTATCATAATGATGTTCGCTGTGGAAAAGAGCATTATTATGCCTATTCCATATTTTCAACAACTATATTCAAAGAAAATTATTTAGTCATCGTCCATAACTCCCTTGAGCTCAAACCTTAAATTTGCGATAAGCGAACTATGGAGATTGGAGATGGAAGCGATATCTCTATATATTTTTTTAAGAATTTTACCTTTGCCACAAAACTCTAAATTATTAGGCCCGCACCAGCCCCAAATTATCTTTTAAACTTTATTACGCAGAAGATAAAGAACTGGTAAGAACCTCATATATTGAAGCAATAGTGAAGGAACTACCGGCACTATATTTGCAGAAAAATTCATTATCTCCAAGTTGTAGACTAGAAGGCAACAATTTATCAATTAACTCCACTATTTATTGTAGAACATAATGAGAAAGGAGCTGCACATTTCAATATCCATTATGCCCAACAATATTCAATAAATTTCAATGCAAAATATGATCAAGGATGGAAATATTAACTCTCTCAATTAAAGTCTTACCCATCAACCAAACATCATATCAAAAGGAGCAAATTTTACTATTAGCAACTGACCGATAAAGTTTTGATGGATGAATGGCTAAAGCTTGCTACAGATAATTTCATTAAAGTTGTACCGTTAGGAAGAAGGAAAAGACAAAGGACGAGCTCTTACCTCTTATCCCATTTTTCTTCAAAAATCGAGACCCAAAAAGCCTGAGGTTATGAGATAAATCTCCAATAGAATTTGGCAGTAAAAGCCTTATTAATTTTGTTAAGTTCTTAATACCCATGCCTTCTTTCTCTTTTTATAAAAGAAGATCGTCTCAATTAACAACATACACTTTGCGAGAGTACGCGTTTCTTCTCCAAATAACATTCCTACACAACCTTTTAACTTTAAAACAACAAGCTTAGGGATGACACAACGTTTCATGGCATAAGAAGGCACCGTTAAATAAACCAAATTGACATGCATGATATGCCCTGCCAAAATAAGGAAATGATATTTTCAAGCATTTTATCAGCTTTTAACTTCATTCATCAAGTAGTTAAAATACCTACAACTATTCTGACCATGAAGAATGAGTACATCTAAGTAGTGACCCAAAATATTAGGATGTTTAAAGCTAGAGAGCCATAGAACATCTAAAATAAGCTCAAGACTGCAATTCATAAAAATACAAAGAGCAATCTTCTCCAAATTTATCTTCTGACCAAAATAAGTACAAAAACCCTATAATAGACTCGAGATTACTTGTAATTGATCCAAAGAGACCTCCGCAAATAAGACAAGATACTCTGCAAAGAATAAATGTGAATAAATGGGGCCCATGTATATCCAAATGAATAGGATGTCAAAGACCATTTGGAATTGCTTATTAATACTATGAGATAACCTTTCCATGCAAAGCACAAAAAAGTAATGTGACAGTTGGTCTATGATATTTGGCTATAAATATATATTTTTAGTGTACTTCGAACCTTATATTTTGGGTATTTAATGTTAATATGTGCGATATTTGAGTTGAATTAAGTTGTGTTTGTATGTAGGAGCGTTGGAAGATGAAGATGAGTGAAGGTTTAGACAAGCATACCGAACATACAAGAAAAGAGCACGAGAGGCAAAAATCGAGCGAGTCCAAGGACCGCGAGATGGTTGGCTCCTAGCGACCAACATCTTGCGCCCAACCTCGCACCACGAGGTCTATAGAGTGCACCAAACCAGGCCTCGCGAGGATAGAGGCCTGGTCCATTTCCCAATCCACAAAAAATGATTTCTACTATGTTTTGAACTTGGAGATTTCAACCTAGCCTATAAATACCTCATAAACGTGATTAGTGAGGGGTTGGTCATCTTTTGATGGTAAAATAGGCCTAGAAACATGAGCGGACCACAAATTTCATCAATTTTTCCATCCTCCATCTAGTATTTATAACTTTTATGTTTAAAAATAATATTTTGATTGTTGTTATGAACATGAGTGACTAGAAACCCCTCTATTCTGGGGTTATAGGTTGTTATTAACTATTGTTGTTTGACGGTTGATGATATTGCTTGAATTATCGTATTAATTTGTTTATTCAAGCTTGCACTTATTTATTTTACTGCATATCAAATAGTAGAATACTATCCACGAATTTATAGTTGAACTCGAAAGTGGGAACTATAGATTACATATAAGATTGAATAGAGTACGTTGTTGAATCAGGGCATCAAAGAATATATTCGAAGATTATTTTGATCGCAGATGCAGAACCGCAGATGCGGTTAAGTAACCGCATCTGCGGTTCTGCATCTGCAAATGCGAAATCATTGGCAGAGTTTATATTCGAAGATTGTTTTTCTCATTTTGGGAGTTTTGGAGCTCGGTTGAGGGCGACTTTTAAGAGACTTTTTGTTGCAATTGAAGTGGTAAGTGAATTTTAATCACTTTTGATGATAGATATTGATTACTCATTAACTATTACACCTAGTTTATGTGAATTTAAGGTGAAATTTAGGAATTTTAGGATATGTTATTAGAGAGTGAGATTTGATGATTTGAGGGTCGATTTGTGGTTGGAATTGGATGAAATTGGTATGATTGGTGTAACGACCCGACCGGTAGTTTTGATAATTTGCACTTCGCTCGGTGGTTTGAGGGTATGAGTAGCTCCGTATGATGTATTATGACTTATGTGTATCGTCTGTTTTGGTGTTCGGGTGATTCGAAATTAGTTTAGAAGAATTAATTTCATGTTTGAAGCTTTAAGTTGGAAGAGTTGGACAAGTTTGACTTTTTAGTATTTGACCTCAGGTCAGAGTTTTGATGGTTCTGTTAGGTCTGGATAGTAATTTTGGACTTGAGCGTATGCCCGGATTTGCATTTGAATATTTTAGAAGGTTTCAGCACTAATTGGCGAAAGTTGGAAATTTGAAGGTTTGGAATGTTCATAAGTTTGACCAAGAGTTGACTTTGATGATATCGAGTTTGAATTGTTATTTCGGTAGTTGGAATAAGTTTGTTATGTCATTTGGAACTTGTATACTAAATTTGGATTCATTCCGGATTGGTTAGGCTTGAATCGGATGCTTGGTTCGATGTTTTAAGTTTATAAACTTAAGAGACTGCTCTTGATCGATGATTCGTTGCTTTAATATTATTATTTGTGATTTGAGGCCTTAAATAGGTCCGTGTTATTCGATAGAAAGGTGTGGAGGTCGAGGATTAAGGTGGTGGGTTGAGAGGTAGTTGTGAGTTTCTCCTAGGTTTACCAGTAGTACTGGTAATATTCTTGTTATTCGTTGAAAGATACTTTCTTCTAGTTTGTTATTATATCTGGTACTTAGCAACCACGTCCATTATTTTTGAAAATTACTACTAAAAATTGTTGCTCCCTGATTGTAACTATTTGATGCTACTTTTCTCCCATTTTACTGAAAATTGTTGTTTCTCTGATTGTTACTATTTGATGCTACTTTTTCTCCCTTTTTTCCTTATCGTCTTTTGTCTCCCTCTTCTTTCTTTCTTCTTCCTCTTTCTTCCTCTTCTTCTTCTTCTTCTTCTTCTTCTTCTTCTTCTTCTTCTTCTTCTTCTTCTTCTTCTTCTTCCCTTTTCCTCCTTTCCACCTTTTTTGAACCGAGGATCTATCGAAAACAACCTTTCTACCTCTCTAGGTAGGGGTAAGGTTGGCGTACACACTACCCTTTCCAGACCCTACCTATGGGATTATACTCGATATGTTATTGTTGTTGTTGAATATGCTCGTGTTATATTTTGGGACATGTTGGTATGTTCGGACTGGATCCCGATGGGCTCGAGTTAGTTTCAGGGTGGTTTTGGACCATTTCTAGGCCATTTTTAGTTGTTGGTTTTTAGCCACAAGGGTGTGCATCGCGATCGCGAAATTTAAGTCGCGTTCGCGAAGAGAAAATATGATGTTTGGGCACTGTGAATCGCGATCACGGAAGCCTTTTCGCGATTGCGTAAAGGTATGTTCTGTTTTCACTGATCCGACTTTGGAAACTTATATCATGCAATCTATAAGGAATTTGGAGATAATCAAAAAAAGAAAGTTGTATCCCTTTGTGTCTAGTTTTTAGAAAATCAAATTGTTTATCGTTGAGAGTTATGTACAAAATGTTATGGCTGATACATTACAGGCTCTCTCAGAAGAGTTTAGGAAGGGTTAATGGAAGTTTGTTCAACGCGATCACGGGGAAATGGCCACGATCACATAGGTAAAAATTGTCCTAGAAAATTTTGTAATCGCGATCATGAGGTTTGTGACTGTGACCGCGAAGGGTACCTCTGGAACAATGTATAAAGTACTCTATTTCGAAGGTTTCAGACATTTTAGCATTTTTGAGCTGTGGAGCTCGGATTGAGGCGAGGATTTAGGCGATTTTCATCACATGGATTGGGGTATCTATTTTCTACTCGGTTTTGATTATATTTTATGAATCTATCTTCCATTTTGGCATTTGATTGGTGATTTTGAAAGAGAAATTGGGGGGGGGGGGGTTGTCTAAACTTTTATAAAGTGCAATTTTGAGTTTTGAACATCGATGCGGAGTCGGATTTGAGTGAAACTACTATGGTTGGAGTCGTAACTTAATGGGTTGTCAGATTTTGTGTGTTTTGTCGGATTCCGAGGTGCGAGCCCGGGTTTGACTTTTTTGTTAACTTTTGGCTTTCGATTAAAGATTGCACCTTTATCGATTGGGTTTGTTTTCTTTGGCATTATTTGATATTCTTGAGTTGATTTTGGCTAGTTTCAACCCGTTCCGAGGTCCGTAAGCGCCGGATGGCATTCCTAGAGTATGGGGTGGCTTGCTAGGTATTAGATTTAGCTTGTTTGAGGTAAGTAATATATCAAAACATCATTTTGAGGGTATTTGACTCTGGGAACTGTGTTATAAGAGATGTATTGAGGTGACGCACATGCTATGTGATGAGCGTGTGGACGTTCACTGAGGTAATCATGATTTTAGTTGTCTATTATTAGAATGTGCTCGGACTTATTTTGTTGTTACATCTTATTACCTCCCCGTTCTCCCTACTTATTGATTATATGAGCTGTGAATCATGTTTAGGCTATATGCTTATTCTGTTGTGACCCACTGAGGTCATTTCTGTAGTTGAGTTATTTGCTTAAATTGCAATTGTGTACTCAGTCATATTCATTTATTTGCATATCATATCTCAGTCTCTGTTATCATTTGTTGTCACATGATATTATCATTGTTTGGGATGATTGGCATGACATTAGTGAGCCGAGAGATTGGAGAGATTGAAGACTAAGTTGGGGCCTGAGGGCCGGATTGTGAGTGATATTAATGGAATTGGGCTGCATGCTGAAGCAGGTTTTATTGATTTATGATGTGATCGGGTTACACACCGCAACAGTCCATGTTGTCTAATACTAGCATTGGGTAGGATCTTCCCATTCTGTTGGTACCGAGTGCTGAGTGCCGAGTGATTGAGTGTACTGAGTGATTGAGTGTGAGACAGTGAGCTTGAGTACTCTGAGAGTTTGAGTTCATCACTGTGATGCATTACATTTGACATGCATACTTGGCATGTAGGCATAGAGATGCATTTCATCATGCTAAACGGTATTGTGACAATCATGGCTTCACATTCATATTGACATGTAGGCATAGAGTTATACTTTCCTCATGGTATTTGATAATGAAACATCTTATCTGTTGTTAAATATTTTTGAGAAAAATCACAGTCTTCCGATATACTCATATTTTGGTTATTTTGGTGAAAGATTTGGGTTTTACTATAATACCTGAAAAACATGCATATTTTTCCGTAGCTGTGAACGAGCTGACCATCATATCTTTGAGTTATTACTTGTGTTTCTTTTATTATATTATTAAGAATTGTTCTTGGCTATTGGTGTTGGACTCTGACCGTTGTCCAAGCTTGTCACTTCTTTCAACCTAAGGTCAGGTTTGTTACTTATTGAGAATATGGGGTCGGTTGTACTCATACTACACTTCCGCTTGCAGATATTGGAGTTGATGTTGCTATGTATGGCGGGAACTGATATTAAAGATGTACCTGCATTTTGATTTTAGCTGCTTCTTGTTCTTGGTAGCTTTAGATTTATAAATCTGTTTATGTATATTTCAAACAGATGATGTATTTATTTCATACCAGCTTTGTAAACTCTAAATCTTAGAAGCTCATAATTTGTTCTACCAGTCCTTGGATTGTTGTATAAAAGTTCAGTTATTTCATCATTATTTATTAGTAAACCTCATTAGAAATTGGATTATTGTTAAATTGGCTTACCTAGCGGGTTGGGTTAGCTGCCAACACTACTAGTTGGATTTTAGGTCGTGACAAGTTGGTATCAGAGTTTTAGGTTCATAGGTTCTACGAGTCATGAGCAAATGTCTAGTACAGTCTTGCGGATCGATATGATGACGTCCATGCCTATCTTCGATAGGCTATAGGGCATTTAGGATAAACTACTCATCTTTCTTTCCTTATCGTGCAACATTGATTTAGCTTGAAGCATATCTCTTTGAATTCCTTCCACTCACTCATATGTTATGCGTGTGCTCGGTATCAGCTATGCATCGATGGCGCGTAGTACCATGGATAAAGTGCGAGATGTGTTTTCTATGTTTTGGTGATGGGTAAGTCTAGAGGACTTGAGGCCGAGTTTTGACCACAACTTGGGCACGGTTATTTCAGTTGTGAGTATGTGCTTTTGGACTTCTATGTCCAGTGGTATCCCTATGAGTGGGACTGGTGGCTCGGTGAGTGGTTGGATAGCTATATGATGACTAGGATGTGACTGCGGGATATGTTCAGATGGTTTGAATGTGACTAGAAGAGTTTGCTTGAGATATGAAAAAGACTATCAGGTGCTCAATTTCTGTGGATGTGTTATACGGTCTGGAGTTATGAGGGTTTTGAGGGATTCTTTCATGTTATTTCATTTGTGGAACGAAGTAGATTCTCATGTCTTGTTGATGAGTTCAGACTAAAGAAGATTAAGTGATTGCGCAAAAGTTGTGATTGTGAAAAGGTATATAGAGATGTCCGTTTGAGGCTAAGTAGGTGGGTTATCACCTGCGGGGTAATCTACGGATGTGTGATCCTTATGATATTGTGTGGAGGGTTTCTTTTCTACCAGTGGGTTATAGGTGTTGTGATTTGAGTTTGGATTGGTTGAGAAAGTTGACCTGACTGCCACGAGGGTGAATGTGAGCTTAGTAGATGATTTGAGGTATTAAATGGTTTGTGTTACATTAGCTTATGGAGGGTTTAGTTGAATCACACTGTGGGATTATGACAGTAATAAGGTATGGGTATTGTGAGTAATTAGATGTTTTATTCTATGGCTTTAATCCAAGTGGGGGCGTCTACCTTTGACAATTTGATTGCATGGTTATGTATTGTATTGGTTTCAGTCTGGGGCATACTTGTAGATCAGTTATGACTTGTAGAGGCTGGTTTTGAGGATGTCATAAGCAATGAAATTTCTTGATGCATGGTGTATTATACCTTACGGATATATGGAAGTCTTGGAATGATTTTGGTTTGTTATGCGTGATGTATGTAATGTACTAAGAAAAGGGATTCACTCGATTGCTTAGAGGCGTGGATTACTCGTTTGGGCATTGGTGTGCTAATGTAACATATGTCGTTCGGCTCATTTTGGCGGTGTATAAAAGATCTTAATAGAGTGGATGACTCCCGAGAACGTTCTAATGGGTTCAAGATTCATATGTGGTATTTGAGGAAATTTCGAATTTGTAAATGGCCAAGATATTATATTAGCATCGAATGGTGTCGGGACTCGCAGTATTTATATATCACTATGGATTCTAAATTTTAGTATCAGAAAGGTAAAAAGAACAACTTTAAATTCACAGAAGGTCTCTTCAGAGTGGGTGTCTTGACTGTGGTACTTTTCGGGTGCTTAAGGGGGAATACAATGGCTTATGGGCCTTAGGGTGGTGTGGATTTATGTTAGGATCTCTTGTGGTGAGCTTTGGGTTAGGATCGTGGTGTTTTGGCAAGGATAAGTGTCAACTTGAGGGTAATTCGGAAGGAACTCAGAGAAATAGGACAACTTGATAGTAGGTTGGATCAGCAAGGTAATGGATATGATCAGTTCTTTGGGTACTTATGATGTGGTGAGTCTCTACCGTTGTTTTGTGACAATACTCAGGGATTGGCAACCTGCGTGGCTTGATTGAGTTAGAGGGATTCAATTCTAATGGCTTGGTTATGTGCAAATGGGTTTCGAAGTGTTCTCGACGATTTCTGCCATAACTTGAGATGGATTTATCTACAGATATGAGGAGTATGTGGCATGTTATCATTTTCTCCTATATGGGATCAAGTGGAAGGTTTCCAGCTAATCGTGTAGGTAATCTTCTTGTGACCCAGGGTTGATAATATGGTTCTCGTGTTTTCATTTGATGGCATGACAGATGTGGTATGTCGCGTGGGATTGAGATTTGCAAGATAATGTGGTCACGGTTCAGTTTTGAAGGGAAGGTCATGAATTCTTAGACAACATAAATAATGCTATATGACTAGATGAATCCTATTACTACTTGGTATTGCCTGAGAAGTGTGCGCATTTAAGAAGGTGCAATATGTTTTGACTTACGGATGCTTCATTGGTATTGTATCGATTCTCCCGAGAGGTCATAATTGCCGCGAGCAAAACTCGCCTGGTTGATCGACTGCTGATGTTCAAATTTTGCTATCTGACATGCAAAAATTATAGAAGTGTTTATCGTGAGTATGATTATGTATGAGAGATGTGTTAGTTTTTCGAGTGGTGGACTTGGGATCGGCTATGGCAATTCATGTGTTCTATGGATTTGAAGACTGGGATTTCTCAGAAGTAGATTGTTTTAGGGTTGCGGACTGTGAAGATGTGGCCAAAGTTAGCTAGATGGTAGTAAGTGCTATGGTTAGGTCATTGTGGACTTTTGGAGGGCCATTTATCCATTTGGGGATGACCGGAGTTGATTTGGGGGCCCATTGGTAGGCCCAATGAGGATGTGTATTCTACACAGAATCGAATTTATTAACTCGGAACTGGTAGTGTTGAGGGGTGTGGCAATAGGTTAGAGTTGAGCTTGTTCGTGTTCTGATATGTTTTATGTGTTACTCTTCTATGCTATGAGGGATTTTGATTTGTTGGTTATATGCACACCCGATGCAGTTCTGTTTGGATCTTGTAGTGGAATTCGAGCGAGATGGTTATTAGGGGGTTGAATGGTTGATTGCACCTTGGCTATGGTCTTTCCAGGATGTGGTATATTGTGTTATTTTCTTCTCCATGGTTATAATCATGCACTTCGTGTACTTGATGTTGAATTGCACGTGGTTGTTGATTTTGAGCATTGTGGCTTGAGGAATTTCATAGGACCGGTGTTTGGATGGGGTCACGCGTTGCATTAGAGGTATGTTAAGATATGATATTTTGAGTTAGATTCGTGTGTTTTGGTTCTACTATGTGTGATGGGTTCGTAGCATTGTGGTAGCACTTGTTGAGCTTGTAGGACGGTTCTCTCATTTGAGTCATTTTTCATGTTTGAGTATATCTGATTTATTGCTTATTGGTGCACGTATTGCACGGTTATGGCGTTAGGTTGTATTGGTGTGGCATGTCAATAGACTAGTTGTGTTTGATGAGATAAAGTCATTGGACCTAGAATAAATACTATCGGATTTGATTATGGTATGTTTGGAAGAATAATATCGGAAGTCAGCTTAGGATTTGGCTTTGATTCTTGTCGGACGAGAGAGAGAGAGCTCCATGAATTGTTTATATGATGGGTGGTTATGCGTTTCTGCGTGTCTCTTTCATTATCGGCAGTGTACGAAGGTTTTTAACGAGGTTTTATTTGATATGACGTTTATTACAGGTATCGGGTTTGTTTTGAGTAGCTACTGTGGTCGGGAATTATTGCTACGAGTATGTGACATATATGGCATAAAATGTTATTTCATCTTGGGTTATGGTTATGGCTTGATACAGCTTGTTTAGTCTAGTACATTGTGGAGATGCAAGATTCGGGCCTTGTTAGGAATTTTGGATGTGGGAAATTGGGTACCAAGGTTTATGGGATATGGACGAAGTGAGGATCTTCAGTTATGTTGTGACGTTAGACTTATATGGAATGGGGTGACGTGGGATCACCCCCGGGTATGTTCATGGTAAGGTTACACGGCAATTTGATGACTTTGGAACGACTTTGGGCACGTTCGAGGACGAACGAATATTTAAGTGGGGGAGAATGTAACGACCCGACTGATCATTTTGATCATTTGCACTTCGCTCGGTGGTTTGAAGGCATTAGTAGCTCTGTATGATGTATTATGTATTATGTGAATCGTCGATTTCGGTGTTGGGGTGATTCAAAATTAGTTTGGAAGAATGAATTTTATTTTTGAAGCTTTAATTTGAAAGAGTTGACCAAGTTTGACTTTTGAGTATTTGACCTCGGATCGGTTAGGCTTGAATCGGACGCTTGGTTCGAAGTTTGAAGTTTATGAACTTAAGATATTGGTATTGACCCATGATTCGTGGTTTTGATATTGTTATTTGTGATTTGAGGCCTCGAATAGGTCTGTATTATGTTTTGGGACTTGTTGGTATGTTCGAACGGGGTCCCGAGGGGTTTGGCTGAGTTTTGGAGTGGTTTCAGACCATTTTTAGGCCATTGTTAGTTGCTGGTTTTTGGCCACAGGGGTGTGTATCGCGATCGCAGACTTTGAGTCGCGTTCGCAAAGAGCAAATTTGCTATTTGGGCACTGTGAATCGCGATCGCGGAAGCCTTTTCGTGATCACATCGATGGAATTTCTTCCGTCACTGACCTGAATTTGGAAGCTTATATCGTGCAATCTATAAGGAATTTGGAGATGATCCAAAAATAAAAGTTGTAGTCCTTTGTGTCTAGTTTTCACAAAATCAAATCATTTGTCATTTGGAGTTATAATCATGATCGCGAGGTTTCTGACCACGATCGCGAAGGATACCTTTGGAACAATGTATAAAGTATTCTATTTCGAAGGTTTCAGACATTTTAGCATATTTTGAGCTATGGGTTGGCTTGCTCGGTATTGGATTTGGTTTGTTCAAGGTAAGTAACATATCTAAACTTGGATTTGACTGAATTTAACCCTGGGAACTGTGTTATAAGAGATTTATTGAGGTGACGCACATGCTAGGTGATGAGCGTGTGGGCCTGCACTGAGGATATCATGATTTTAGTTGGCTATTAGACTTTGCTCGAACTTGTTTTGCTGTTACATCTTGTTACCTTTTTGTTCTCCTCACTTGTTGATTATATGAGCCGTGAATCATGTTAGAGATCATGTTTAGGCTATATGCTTATTCTGTTGGGACCCACTGAGGTCATTTATGCACTTGAGTTATTTGCTTTAATTGCAATTGCTTACTCAGACATATTCATTCGTTTGAATATCATATCTCAGTCTCTGTTATCATTTGTTGTCATATCATATTATCATTGTTTGGACTGATTGGAATGAGATTTGAGAGCCCGAGAGACTGAAAAGATTGATGACTGAGTTGGGGCCTGAGGGTCAGATTGTGAGTGATATTGATGGGATCGGGTTGCACGCTGCAACAAGTTTTATTGATTCATGATGGGATTGGGATGCACGCTGCAGTATGCCATGTTGGCTTATATTAGTGCTTGGCTAGGATCCGCCCCTATGAAGTGTGACATACCAGCAGTGAGCATAAGTACCTAGTGCCGAGTGCCGGGTGATTGAGTGTATCGAGTGATTGAGTGTGAGACAGTGAGATTGATTACTTTGAGAGTGTGAGTACATGAGTTCATCACTGTGATGCATTACATTTGACATGCATACTTGGCATGTAGGCATAGAGATGCATTTCCTCATGCTAAATGTCATGCGACATTCATGGCTTCACATGCACATTGACATGTAGGCATAGAGGTGTACTTTCCTTATGCTATCGAATAATGAAACATCTTATCTGTTGTTGAAAGATATTTTGGAAAAATCACAGTTTTATGACATACTCATATTTTTGTGATTTTGATGAAAGATTTGGGTTTTACTATTATACCTGAAAAGCATGCCTTTTTCTTGTAACTGTGAAAGAGCTGAGCATCATATCTTTGAGTTATTAATTTGTGCTACTTTTATTATATTGTTACGAGTTATTCTTGGCTATTGGTGTTGGACTCTGACCGTTGTCCAAGCTCGTCACTAATTTTAACCTAAGGTTAGGTTTGTTACTTATTGAGTACATGGGGTTGTTTGCACTCAAACAACACTTTTGCACCTCGCATACAGATTTTGGAGCTGATGTTGCTATGTATGGCAGGAGCTGGCATGGAAGATGTACCTGTGTTCCAGTTATAGCTGTCTCTTATTCTTGGTAGCTTTAGATTTATAAATTTGTTTATATATATTTCGAACTGATGATGTATTTATTTCATACCAACTTTGTAACTCTAAATCTTAGAAGCTCATGATTTGTGCTACCAGTCCTTGGGTTGTTGTATAAAAGTTCAGTTATTTCATAATTATTTTCTTAGTCAATCTCATTTCAAATTGGATTATTGTTAAATTGGCTTACATAGCGGGTTGGGTTAGATTCATCAAGACTAGTTGAGTTTTGGGTCGTGACAGTTGTACTCTTATTTGAATGGGTGTTTGGAATTTATGAATTCTGTCGAATTTCGGAGGGTGCGGGCCCGGGGTTTACTTTTTGGGTTGAGTTTGCATATTTGATTCAAGACCTTAGTTTTATCATTTGGAATTGTTTCCGATGGCTTTTATTAATGATCTTAGGTTGTTTGGTTAGATTCGAGTCACTCGGAGGTCGATTCACGTGGGAAGCGATTTTTGGAGTATTGATCTCCATATTTTGAGGTAAGTATCCTATATAAACTTGGATTTGAGGGTAATTAACCCTGGAAACAATGTTATATGAGATGAGTTAGGGTGACGCACATACTAGGTGACAGGCGTGAGTGCATACACCAGAGTATTCATGATCCAAGTTGACTTTAGACTACTGTCAGACTTGTTTTGTTATCATGCTTTGTTATATCAGTGTTTTTCCTACCTATTTGATTATTTGACTTATGATACATGTTGGAAATCACTTGTAGACTATGTGCTTACTTGGTTGAGACATAATGGGCTATTCCTGTTGTTTTGAGCTATTTTCCTTAACTGTAATTATATACTCAGTCATGATTCCTCATTTATATATCATATCTCGGTATTTGTGTACTATATGTTTAATTCATCACATGTTGTTTTCCACATGTGATACTATTTGGGCTGAGTTATATAAGGTTGTTAGCCTTTGAGACTTGATAGGTTGTTGACTAATGTAGGCCGTAGAGCCGCATTATGAGTAATATTTTCATCGAACTGCACACCGCAACAAGCCTTATTGGCTATTAATTGATATTTGTATCGGGTTGCATACCACAATAGGCTATATTGGCTTTTGATTAGTGCCTGGACAGGATCCGCCCCTTCGGAGTCTAACATACCAGAAGTGAGTGCAGGCACAAGAATATATATACACGTGCTTTGGTGAGAGGCATATATGCCAGACACCCGTACAGTAATGAGTGTTGTCTGTGTGATGGTAATGGACATTGTGCCAGGCACCGTGAGTGTGCTGAGTGTGGTTATTCTTTATGGTTTCACTGTGATGATATTGATCTGATATGTATATTGGACATGTAAGCATAGAGATGTACTTTCCTCATGCTAGCTGGTAAATGAGATGTCCATTATGTGTTGGGCTTTAACTGTCATACTTGGAAAGCATGTTAAATTCCTGTAATGTGAACGAACTCAACATAATATCACTGAGTTACTTACTTATATTGTTTCCTTTATATCTTGAGCTGTTACTGGTTATTGATATTGGTCTTTGACTGTTTCTTTTGAGCTTGTCACTGTTTTCAGCCCAAAATTAGATTTGTTACTTATTGAGTACATGGGGTCGGTTGTACTCATACTACACTCTGTACTTCATGTGCAGATCTAGGTACTTTCGGACGTGGTGATTGCTAGAGTTATGATGATACCGGCTTTTGGGAGACTAAGAGGTAGTTGTTATGTCGTACGCGTACCTTTAAGTTCTCTTTCATTTATTTCTGTTATTGCCGTTCTACTGTTCAGACAATTACATTGAGGATTTGGTCTTGTATTTTTATATTCAGTAGTGCCCATGTACTCGTTGACACTAGATCATTGGGATGGTTGTAGTAGTATTACTATTGTTTCACAGTTATTTCAGGATATTTCCGCTGTTGAGTTTATTAAACTCTACTTTATTGAATTTCATTGTCGATGTGTAATTATTGTCTTTCTTAGCAAGTAGTGTTAGGCGCCATTGTGGTTCCGGTGGGAGTTAGGTTATGGCAAGGCGGTAGTAAAATCTTCAAAATACACTCTCTTAAAGTGTAGGCAAAACCCCAAAATCCATCTCAAAATTCCATGTGTTTGGGTGTTAACAATTCCTGTAGATTCTTGAAATAATACCAAAAATGAGTAGAAATCCCTTACCCCAATGTCTTGTGTGAAAATCTCCATGAGGAATTGCCCCTCCTCTAACTCTTGGGTTCAAAATATGAGCTCAGAGCCCCGAAATATACAACTTCTAAAATCTGCCTAAGGGTACCCTTTGCGATCACGACAGCCCCCCCGATCACGAAGCACAAATACGACCACATCACTGAGCCTTCATCACGAACGCGAAGCCACATTCATGAATGCGAAGACCAACATCTCCTAAGCAGCACGAATGCGATCATCCATTTGTGAACGTGAATGACAAAGTCCCTTCTGCCTGCACGTCTTCGCGAGAGAGGGCATCTCACTCGAGTGTGATGCTCCAGCCTGCCTAACGCCACGCGAACACGGTTCATCTATTGCGAATGCATGAACAACTATGTAGCAACCAAAAATACTCTACATGATCGTGATGAACCTTCTATGATCGCGATGCTAATCTGAGCACCAGAATATCAGCAATACAAAAACCATCCGAAATGATTCGAAACCACCCCGAATCACACTCGAAGACCTTGAGACCCCGTCCAAATATACCAACAAGTCCAAATACATTAATAAAACTTATCCAAAGTCTCAAAACACTACAATTAACATCAAAGTGAATAATCAAAGATCAAATGCAGTTTCTTAACTTTCAAACTTTCAATCTTCGCCGAACGCGTCCAGACCACGCTAAAACATTCCAGATCACAATCAAAATGTGCACACAAATTACAATAACCTAAATGAACCTATCCAAGGTCCCAAAGTCACATAGGAGTCTGATAACACCATAGTCAACTCCCGGTCAAACCTATGAACTCTCTAATTCTTCAAATAGCCAACTTTCGACGAATAGCGCCAAAACCTTCTAGGAACATCTAAATTCAAATTCGAACATATTCCCAAGCCCAAAATCATCATATGAACCTATATAAACCTTCAAATCTTGATTCCAAGTTCGTTTACTCACAAGTCAAACCTTGGTCAACCCTTCCAACTTAAAGATTCCAAATTGAGAATCACTTTATCAAAATGATCCCGAAGCCCTCGAAAATCAAAACCAACCCTGCACGCAAGTCATAATACATCATATAAAGCTTCTTGGAATCTCAAATCAAAGAAGAAATTTTAGAACGTGCCATAAATCATTTCGAAGTCATCCAATCACTCTATAAGCTTATCATGAACACACATATGGGTGATCTCACGTCTCCAAATTCCATATAAGTTCATTATAACAATCTCGACTAAGGATCCTTTCTTCAACCTTAGTCCATAAACCTTTGAACCCAAACTCCAAAATCCGAAATTTCTTATAAGATCCAATTCTTGCATATATACACTGTATAAGTCTAAACAAGTTGCATCAAGCCATAACCATATTTCAAGATATAATCACATGATATACCACATAGCTCATGTATTCATAGTAATATCACATAACTCATGTACTGATAATAATATCTTCAGACAACAATAGCTGTTCTTTACCAAATCTGGTACCGGCAACATATCTCATATCAAATATAACCTTGTTTCAAACCTTCACAACACTACTAATGATGAAACAAACACATAGAAACTCATAACCACTCTTCAAATCAGCAATTTATGGAGCTCTCTCGCTCGACAAGAACCACTGCCAAATTTTAAGCTGACTAATTACATTCTTCTCCCAACATATGTTATTTAAATTCGATTGCACTAATTCCAGGTCTAATAACCCCATCTCACCCAGTACAAGTCGCTCGGTGGACATGCCACACGTAATGCCACCTAGAGCCACATACCATGCAATCCTTATCCAACAAGCAACAACTCGAATATAACCAAAGATTGAAGGAGAATCAAATAAAAGAACTATCCAACAAGTCCAACAAGTACACCCTTAATAACACCAGGATTTGAATCTATCCCACAAGGGAGAAGCAAAACACACGGAATAAGCGTAGAGGATAATATCCCAACATAACTTCACTGCAGCGTGTAACACGATCCAAATATATCGGTCAACATAAAAAACCCATCGATTCATAATGCTCACAATCCACAAATACATGTGTATCAACAACGAACACACGAAATGCATGACCATAACCATGGAGAAACGGATTGCAGGATATACCACAGACAGGAAAACCATGACTAAGGTGTGATGAGAAATTCGACATCCCAATGGCCATCTCTTTTCAAATCTCACCACCAGGCCTAAACAGACCACATCATACGTGTGAATAACCGAGTAGCCTCACAACCCATCGTAGAATGATAATACAATATATGAGACATATCATAACATGAATAAGATCATCTCTAGCCGATAACACACCCCGTCAATTGCTTTGCTGTGTAAACAGACTAGATCCAGAGCAGAATACACATTCTCATTATGCCTACCAATGGGACCCCAAGTCAATTATGTGCATCCCGAAATAGGTAAATAACCTCCCAAAGGTCCACAATAACCTATCCATAACACATACAATCAACCATCTAACCCTTAACATGTCTTCACAGTCCACAACCAAGGAATAGTCTGCCTCTAAGAACATCCAGTCTCTAAGCCTCAAGAATATAAGAAATCTACATATCTGACCTCTAACCCTCCCACTAAAATGATTGGTACGTCACTCAAACATAATCAACTCATGAGAATATGTGCCCATGAATCCTCCACGCCATATAGTAACAACATGAACATCAACAGTCAACAACCAGGCGATTATCGTAAAACTCGTCAAGCATCAGCAAATCAGTATAAAATGTGCCTTCCCTAACACATACCTTCTCATGCGATACAAGATAGCGCTAGCATCCTCCAATAATATAAAATGTCCCTTACTTTGTGGAATTCATGACCTTCCCATCAGAATTGAACTGTAACCTTGCCCGTGAAATCTCGATCCCATACAGTGCACCACATTTATCATACCAAGCATCCGCTACTGCGGAGCCGCTTCTGTGGATAATTCCTCGCACATATGCCAGAGATTTAGTGCATATGTCTCCACTCTGTCCAACCCAAAATTCGCTTCTGTGCCATCCTGTCTGCTCATGTGGAATTCCATCTGTGGTCCAAACCGCACAAGTGCGAAAACACAAGAACCTGGCAGACTTCAAACTTCAAAATGATCAGAGACTCACCCGAAACATGCCACAACCAGTACAAAAATATAACACAGACCTACTCGAGGCCTCAAATCACACAAAATATCATCAAAAGTACAAATCTCACCTCAATTGAAGCATAATGAACTAATCAAGTTTCAAAATTCTAAAACTCATGTCGAACCATGTCTAGCCAACTCGTAATAGCCCCAAATTTTTCACACAAGTCCCAAATGACATAATGAACCTATTCTTTTTTCCACAACAACAATCTTACCCGAGTAGCCTCAACGTCAACTCCCGGTCAAACCAATGAACATTCAAAACTTTCAAATTTTCAATTTTTTCCAAATAGAACAAATTCAACCTAGGAACCTCTAAATCTAAATCTTCACATACGCCTAAATTCAAAATCACCATACGAACCTATTAGAACCATCAAAACACCATTCTGAGGTTGTCTACAGAAACGTTAGACCCGGTCAACTCTTATAACTTAACCTTCCAACCATAGATCTAAGTATTCCATTTCAATCCAAAACCTTCCCTAAACTAATACAACCATTCCCGCAAGTCACATAATAATAAATACACATACATAGAGCATAAAATGAGAAAATGGGGATCATTTACACAAAACATTCGGCCGGGTTGTTATATTCTCCCCCTTTTAAACAAACATTCTTTCTCGAACGAGTCTAGAATCATACATGGGTTATCAAAAAGATGAGGGAATCTACTCCGCATATCATGGTCGGTCTCCTAAGTTTCCTCCTCGACCGGTTGACCTCTCCACTGAACCGCCACCGAAGCAATATCCTTCGACCTCATCATTTGAACCTGTATTTCAAAAATGGCCACTGACTTCTCATCAAAAGTCAAATCCTTGTCCAACTGCACTGAGCCAAAATCCTACACATGTGACGGATCCTCATAGTACTCCCGAAGCATAGAGACACAGAACACTGGATGAATTCCTGATAAGCTAGGTGGAAAAGCAAGTGTGTAGGCGATCTCACCCACTCTCTTTAACACCTAAAAAGGGCCAATATATCCAGGTCTCAACTTTCCCCTCTTTCCAAACCTCATCACACCCTTCATGGGAAAAACTTTGAGTAAAAACTTCTCACTTACCATGAATGCCACATCACGAGCCTTTCTATCAGCATAATGGTTTTGCCTGGACTGTACTGTACAGAGTCGCTCTTGAATCAATTTCACCTTCTCCATAGAATCATGAACCAAACCTGTACCTAATCGCCTAGCCTTGCCAGTATCAAACCAACCAACCAGAAAACGATATCGCCTCCCACATAAGGCCTCATACAGAGCCCTTTGGATACTTGATTGGTAGCCATTATTGTAGGTGAACTATGCTAATGACAAAAACGGATCCCACTAGCCCCCAAAGTCATTGACACAGGCTATCAGCATGTCTTCCAAGATCTGAATGGTACGCTCAGACTGCCCGTTTGTCCGGGGATGAAATGTCATACTTAACTTAACCTATATGCCCATCTCACGCTGCATCGCTCTCCAAAAATATAATATAAACTGAGTGCCTCAATGCCTCAATACGAGATAATAGACAAAGGCACACCTTGAAGGCGAACAATCTCTCTAAGATAAATCTGAGCCAACTTCTCTGGAGTGTAGGAAATCATGACTAGAATAAAATGTGCAGACTTGGTCAGCTTGTATACAATGACCCACACAACATCAAATCTCCTCAAGGTGCGGGTCAACCCAACCACAAAATCCATATTGATATGCTCTCACTTCCACTTCGATATGTCTAGCCTTTGAAGCAAACCACCCAGTCTCTGATGCTAATACTTAACCTAGTGATAGTTCAAACACCGTGCAATATGCTCAACAATGTCTTTATTCATCCTCTGCCCCAATAATGCTACTTCAAATCATGATACATCTTCGTAGCACCTGGGTGAATGGAATATTGTGAACTGTGAGCCTCCTCAAGAATCAACTCTCTCAAGCTATCCATATTAGGAACACAGTTCTGACCCTAAAGCCTCAATACCCCATCATCACCAATAGTCACCTCCTTAGCATTACTTGTTTTGTACCGTGTCCTTAAGGACAAGAAAATGGAGATCATCATACCGATGCGGCTTAATGCGCTCATACAAGGACGACCAAGATACAACACAAGCAAGGACTCTACTAGGCTTCGAAATATCCAATGTCACGAACCTGTTGGCCAAAGCTTGAACATCCATAACCAAAGGTCTCTCCCCAGCTGGAATAAAAGCAAGACTCCCCATACTTTCCGCCTTCCTACTCAAGGCATCGACCACCACATTGGCCTTCCTTTGATAATAAAGAATGGTGATATCGTAGTCCTTCAATAGCTCCAACCACCTCCGTTGCCTCAAGTTCACATCCTTTTGCAAGAATAGATGTTACTCTTTTGATCCGTATACACTTCACAAGACACGTCATACAAGTAGTACCTCCAAATATTGAGAGAATGTACAATAGCTACTAACTCCAAATCATGCACTGGTATTCTTATCTAGGGGCTTCAACTGATGCAAAGTAGAGGCAATCACCTTACCATCCTGCATCAACACACACCCGATACCTACCCGTGAAGCATAGGCAATCACCTTACCACCCTGCATGAACACACACCTAATTCCAACCCGTGAAGCATCACATTAGATTGTGCATGAACCATATCCCGAAGGAAAAACCAAAACATAAGTTATAGTCAAGGCAATCTTGAGCTTCTGAAAGCTCTCCTCATACTCGTCAGACCACCTGAATAGGGCACCCTTCTGAGTCAACTTAGTCAATGTGGCTGCGATAGATGAAAACCCCTCACAAAGCGTCAAAAATGCTTAACATTCCTTGAAAACTCCGGTCTCTGAAGTGGTAGAAGGTCTGGGCCAACTCTAAACTACCTCAATCTTCTTTGGATCCATATTAATCCCCTCACTAGACACCATGTGACCAAGAATGCCACCGAGTCAAACCAAAACTCGCACTTGGAGAACTTAGCATATAGCCTTTTCTCCCTCTGAGTTTGAAGCATAATCCTAAAATGCTGCTGGTGCTCCTCCCTACTCTGGGAATACACTAATATATCATTAATAAACACAATAATGAAGAATCCAGATAAGGCTGAAACATATTATTCATCAAATGCATGAACATTGCTGGGGAATTGGTCAGCCCAAACGTCATCACCAAGAACTTAGAATGCCCATAGTGAGTCCAGAAAGGTTTCTTAGGGATGTCCGAAACCTGGATCTTCAACTAATGGTACACCGATCGCAAGTCAATATTCGAGAACACCCTAGTACCATGAAGCTGGTCAAATAAATCATTAATACGCGGCAGTAGATACATGTTTTGGATGGCAACCTTTTTTAGTTGCCAGTAGTCAATGCACATTATCATGCAATTGTCTCTCTTCTTCACAAGTAGAACCGGAGAACCACAAGGTGACACACTCGGCCTGATGAAACCTTTATCTATCAATTCCTACAACTTTTCCTTCAATTCATTCAACTCTATAGAAGCAACGTGATACAGTGGAATAGAAATAGGCTAAGTGCTTTATGCCAAATCAATACCAAAATAAATATCCCTATCATGTGGCATGCCAGGTAGGTCTGCAAGGATCACATCTGAAAACTCCCTCACCACATGGATTGAGTCATTCGTGGGTGCAACAACACTAACATCTGTCACAAAGGCTAAGTACTCCAAACATCCCTTCTCAACCATCCGCTGAGCCTTTAAAAAGAAACAACTCTATTGGGAATATGCCCCAAAAAACTCTCCATTCCAACCTTGGCAGTAACGGCATAGACAACATCATAATATTAGCATGACAATAAAGAATATCGTGATATATAGATAACCAATCCATGCCCACAACCACATCAAAATCCACCATATTGAGCAACAGAAAGTTAATCCTAGTTTCATAGCCCCAAATAATGACCAAACAAGAATGATATACACGGTCCACCATAATAGAATTCCCAACGGGTATAGACATATAAACATGGGTATCTAGAGAATCACGAGACATATCCAAATATGAAGCAAAGTAGGATGACACATACGAATGCGTAGAACCTGGATCGAATAAAACTGATGCATCTCTATGACATCGTAGAACAACACTTGTAATGACTGCATATGATGCAACTGCCTCATTCCTACAAGGGAAAGCATAGCCGCAAGCCTAGCCTCCCCTTCTAGGACGACCTTTACCTGCCTGTCCTCCACATATTGCTGGTTGTGCAGGTGGAGTAGCAACTAGAGCGGGAACCATATCCTGAGTACCCTGCTGAGGTCCACCCATCCAAAGTATTGGACAATCTCTCACAATGTGCCTACTATCACCATACTCAAAATAACCTCTTTGTGGGCATGACTATGATAGTGAGTTTGCCCAGGACGATTGAAATAACCGTTGTAGGAACCCCGTGCAGAAGTTGCACTGAAACATTTGGCTTATATCCGTGATTCTAGTGTCGAAGTGCTTTCCATGGATTCATTTTCGATTTTGAGAGAGTTCCCATAGGTGTTTCCTACAGATTTGTCATGTTTTCCACCCAGCAGGGATGTCGGCTTTTACATTGACTTGGTTCTGGGCACTCCGCCATTTCCATTCCACCATACCATATGGCTCTAGTTGAATTGAAATAATTTAAGGAGAAGTTGCAAGATTTGTCAGACAAAGGATTTATTAGACCTAGTGTCTCACCTTGGGGTGCATCAGTATTGTTTGTGAAGAAGAAGGATGGATCTATGTGGATCTGTATAGATCATTGGCAATTGAAGAAGGCCACTCTCAAGAACAACTATCTGTTGTCGAGGATTGATGACTTAATTGACCAGCTTCAGGGTGTCAAGGTATTTTCTAAGATTGATTTGAGTTCAGGCTACCATCAGTTGAAGATTAGGACATCGGATGTCACTAAGACAGTTTATCGGACTTGGTATGGTGACTATTAGTTCTTGGTGATGTCATTTGGCTTGAATAATTCTCCAACATCCTTTATGAATTTGATGAACCGGTTGTTCAAACCTTATCTGGATTCCTTCATGATTGTCTTCATTGATGATATTTCGGCGTACTCCAGCAGCCGAGAGGATCATGAGCAGCATCTATGAATCGTACTTCAAACTTTGAAGGATCGTTAGTTATATGCCAAGTTTTTGAAGTGTTAGTTCTAGTTAGACTTGGTTGCCGTTTTGGGGCATGTTGTATCTTCCGATGGAATAAAGGTGGATCCTAAGAAGAATGAGGTAGTTCAGAACTGGCCTAAACCTATTTCAGCTACAAAGATTCGGAGCTTCTTGGGTTTGGCGGGTTATTCTCGCCAGTTCGTGGAAGGATTTTCATCTATCTCAGCCCTATTGACCAAATTGATCCATAAGGGTGCTCTTTTCAGATGGTCCGACAAGTGTGAGGTGAGCTTTCAGAAGCTCAAGCTTCATTGACTACATCCTAAGTGTTAGTATTGCCTATATGTTTAGAATCTTACATTGTGTATTGTGATGCATCGCGTATTGGGCTTGGCACGGTGTTGATGCAGGACAGTAGGGCGATTCCCTACGCATCTCATCAATTAAAGGTTCATGATAAGAATTATCCTATGTATTAATTGGAGTTGGCACCCATTGTTCACGCGCTGAAGAATAGGAGGTACTATCTATACGGCATTTCATGTGAGGTTTATACCGACCATCTAGTCTCCAGCACTTGTTCAAGCAGAAAGACCTTAATTTGCGGCAGCGGGGATGGTTAGAGTTGCTGAAAGACTATGATATCACCATATTATGCCATATGGGGAAGGCCAATGTAGTGGCCGATGCATTGAGTAGGAAGGCAGAGAGCATGGAAGTTTGGTATATTTACCGGCAATGAAGAGGCCACTATCCATGGATGTTCAAGCTTTGGCCAATCGATTTGTGAGGCTGGAAGTTTCGGAGCCTAGCTGGGTTCTTGCTTGTGTTATGGTATAGTCATCATTGTTGGAGTGCATCAAGGCTCACTAGTTTGATGATCCTCACTTGTTGGTGTTGAAAGACACAGCACAGCAGGGTGGTGCTAATGAAGTTGTGATTGGAGATAATGGTGTTATATGGCTTCAGAGTTGGATTTATGTGCCAAATATTGAGGGCTTGAGAGAGCTAATCCTTGTGGCAGAGAATGAAGAAAGATATTGTTAGTCATGTCTCTCGATATTTGAATTGTCAACAGATGAAGTACGAGCTTCAGAAACCGGGGTGGGTTGACTCAGAGATTGGAGATACCGAAGTCAAAGTGGGAGTGCATCATATATGGATTTTGTGCTAGGCTTACCACGGACCTTGAGTAAATATGATGCAGTTTGGTTTATTGTGTACCGGTTGACTAAGTCTGCACACTTCATTCCGGTGATGACTTCTTATTCATCATAGCAACTGGCTCAGATTTACATCACATAGATTATCCGTCTTCTTGATATGTCTATTTCGATCAGTTCTGACCAGGGCACATAGTTCACATAACATTTTTAGAGAGTCGTGTAGTGTCAGTTGGGCACGCGGGTGGAGCTGAGTACCGGGTTTCATACTCAGAATGATGGACAGTCCTAGCACACTATTCAGATATTAGAGGACATGTTGCGAGCATGCTCTATGGATTTTGGGGGTCAGTGAGACCAGTTTTTACCTCTAGCGGAGTTCTCCAACAACAACAGTTATTAGTCGAGCATCTAGATAGATCTGTATGAGGCCTTATATGAGAGGCAATGTCGTTTGTTGGTTGGTTGGTTTGAGCCCAGTGAGCCTAGATTGTTGGGCACTGATTTGGTTCGTGATACTTTGGAAAATTTTAAGGTGAATCAGGAGCGACTTCGTGCAGTTCAGTCCAGGTAAAAGTGTTATGCTGACCGGAAGGTTCGATATGTGGCTTACATGTCAAGTGAGAAGGTTCTTCTCCGAGTGTTACCTATGAAAGGTGTGATACAGTTTGAGATCTTGTAGAGAGTTGAGGAGGTTACTTATAGGCTTGCATTGCCTCCTAGCCTAGTAGGGGTACATCCGGTATTTTACTTTTTCATACTTCGAACGTACCGTGAGGATAGATCACATGTTTTAGATTTCAGCACGGTGCAGCTTGATAAGAATTTGACCTATAAGGAAGAACCGATGGCTATTCTAGATCGGCAGGTTCGAAAGTTAAGGTGTAATAGTTTTCTTTCTGTGAAAGAGTAATGGAGAGGTCAGTCAATCAAGGAGGCTACATAGGAGTCCGATATAAGGAGTAGATACCCGCACCTTTTTACTAGTCCAGGTACTTTTTTATGTTCGTTCGAGGACGAACGTTTCTTTTAGGGGTGGAGAATGTGACGACCTGACATGTTGTTTTAAGTAATAGCCTTAATTTATTTGTACAGAGACCTCCTGTAGCTTCATTTGATGTTATATGACTTGCTTGCATGGTCCGTATCATGTTTCGAAAAACTTTTATGTAAAATTTTGAAGAAAACGTGATTTTTGACTTAAAATAAGGTTTTGATTGACCACGGTCAACGTTCTTAGTAAACGACCTCGGATCGGTGCTTTGGCAATTCCGGTATGTTCGTATGATTTTTTGGAATTGTACGCACATTTGGTTGGGGTCTCCAGTGACTCGAGGGCATTTCAGCACATTATGTGAAAGATTAGAAAATTTGGTTTTAAACTTGAAATTTTGAATTTTGATGATCGATTCTGGATATTCGATATTGTTTTGATGATTTAAGAGAGAGATCGAGTTTATATGATGTTATTATACTTGTGTGAATATTCGGATCGGAGCTTGAGGGGCACGGGTAAGTTCCGGGTGAGTCTTGGAGTGTTTTGGAACTGTTGAAGCATAGCAGTTGTTGGTGCTATGTTGCAGGTCTCACATTTGCGAAGAACTAATCGAAATTGCGAGCCTTGCATTAGCGATGTCAGCATCTCAAATATGAAATATAGAATGGCAGGCATTGTTTGCAAATGCAAAGAAATGGTCACATTTGCGAATTGTTGGATTTCGCTTCTGCGACCCAAGTGTCGCTTTTGCGACTGAGGGGTTTGAATAGAGAACTTCGCAAATGCGAAGCTAGAACCACTGCGATAGGTGGGACTATGCAAATGCAAAGTCTTGTGTCCTATTTGCGACATATGGGGGACTGTTTCACTAGTCGCTTTTGTGATAAGTGGTTCACAATTGTGACATCTGCAGCTGGGTGAAAGTTGAAAAAAATGGGACTTAGCTCATTTTATACCATTTTACAACCCTAAGCTCTCAAGAGGCGATATTTGAAGAGGATTTTCTTTCCAAATTCATTGGTACGCAACTTTCTAGTTTTCAATTAATTTCAATTACTTTTCCATGAATTTTAACATCAAAACTATGTATTTCAAGGTAGAAATTAGGGATTTTGGGTAGAATTTAGGGATTTTATAAAATTGAGATTTAGACCTCAAATTGAGGTCGAATTTTAAAACAAATAACATAATCGGACTCATGAGTGAATGGGTAATCGGGATTTGGTCCGAATCTCGAATTTTAACTAAGCAAGCTTGGGGTTGAGTTTTGTTCACTTTTTTAAATATGATCAAAATTGAACCTTTTTCATTCGTGGGTAGTTTCTAAAGCTTGTTTTCGATTGTTTGAATTATATTTGGCTAGATTCGGCTGGTTTGGAGGCTTGTTCTTAAGGAAAAGTCATGGTTGATCATTGATTTGATTCCGGAAAGAGGTAAGTATTGTGGTTAACCTTCACTTGTGGGAATTAGGACTTGATTGGTCTATTTGCTACTTGATTTATGTGTGGGAACGACATATATGCAAGGTGATGAGAATAAATACGTTGTCATGGGTTAAGCATGAGGGGGAGGACTTAGTTGTTTATCTTCAATTACTTCATGTCTTCATTTATTCCATATTACTATGTGTTATATGCTTTAATTGTTACTTCTCTTTACTTGTTAAATTCATGCTTTCATTTGTTACATGCGTTAATTTGCTATATGTTTCCATGTATCTGTGTCTTCATTTATTGGCTGCCTTTACTTGCCTTATATTTTTGTGTGTTGTTAAAAAGCCGCTTTTATTCATCTTATGTCTTTATTTGTTTAATTCTCTTATTTTATTTTATTGCGAAATACGCCGTAGTTGGTTGTAATATTGTACATACATATTATATATGTAGGCTCGGATTTCACGCTACAACGGATATTGAAATAATATTTGGGATCGGGATGCACGTCGCAACGATATTGATGTTGTATATGGGATAGGATTGCGCGCCACAACGGATATTGATATGGTATTTGGGATCAGATTGTACGCCGCAACGGATATTGATATGATATTTGAGGTCGAGTTGCACGCTACAATGGTATTGGTATATGTATGTGTGTGGATCGAGTTGCACGCTGCAATGGAGAAGATATATTATGACTGTTTTTGACTGGGTGTTCCGTATCTGTGTTGTATTGTGAATTTGAGCATAGATGATATTCTCGGGCCCTCTATTTTGTATTTTTCTGTTCTGGTTTTTATGTTAATCTTTGTTTCTCTATTCTGCTATTGTTTTTACTCATATAGGTTTATAGTGTGTGCCTTGTTATAGCCTCGTCACTACTTCATCGGGGTTAAGCATGGTACTTGCAGAGTATATGGGATTCGTTGTACTCATACTACACTTATATATTTCTTGTATAAATTCTGGTGTTGGTCCCAACTGCGTTTAGTGGAGGCTTGCTTGGACTGTCATTAGCTGGAGACTTGAGTTAGAGTTGCACGGCGTCCGTAGATCGTAAGTTTCCTTTTATCTTTTATATTGTCTATTTCATTCGGATAGTTGTATTTTATTTCGAACTTTGTTATTAACACTTTTAGCAGCTCATGTCCTTGTGACACCATTTTCTGGATGTAGAATAGACTGCGTTGGATTTAGATTATTATGTTACGAGTATTTCAGACTTATATTCTTAATCATTTACTTTTAAATTGTTAAAATTAGTTAAGTGATCAATTAGAGTTGGCTTGCCTAGAAAGTAGATAATAGGCGTCATCACGGCCCCATGGTTGAAAATTCAGGTCATGATAGTGAGGTTGCCCGAAATATTTTTCAAATTTAGCTCCAAGAACTAAAATAATTCAATTAACCCATTAGGAAATAAATCATAAAAGAATTTTATTTAATTTTCTTAAAAGAATTCCTATACGCGTTTTCCTTTCCATGCCAGTATTTTCATAATTGAATACTTATTGACCACGAATTAGTATAGTTAATATTTTTCTAATTGCAACCCATGAACAAAAATCATCAAGGAATCAGACTATAAACAGGAATTAATTTTTTTGTGCTCAATCCTTCTTGCACTAGGAAACGGCTTCCAACTTCTGAACAATAGACTTCAAGAGACCTGGTTCTTTCACAATGGTTTGTTAATCATCAAAACCACTTAAACTCAGGTCAACACTATTATAAATAGGATTGTTGTTAACTTAGTTATGTGTGGAAAAGAGGTAAGAATTATAAAAAGCATTCAGAGTTTTAGAGATTTATACTAAAATATTTTCCTTCACTGTTACTATGAAATTAGTGATAGAAAAATTAATAATTTATAATGTTAAATTGACAGGAGCTTAAATGGAGCGGCTGCAACAGTCTATGCAGAGTAACGAACACGCTTCAAGGCCCGGCATTTGAAATCAACAGCGTCGTCTTGAGATATGTAGTCAAGACATGGGGATGAATTTATTGATAAAGCTTATGCCATGCCATTTGACAGTGAGTATTTGTATAATTGAGTTTAGCTCGCTTGTCATTGAAGTCTAATTATTGTTGTTGGGCGTACCTGAAACAATTTACTTTTAAGCTTGGGAGCACGAACTATGTGCATGACTCCAAATTCTGATTAAGATATTTACTTTGAAATTCGCCCATGTGAGTATATGTTTTCCTTTTAGAAGCATGAATTTCTAACATAACTTTGCTACTTTAACACATTTGAGGGACCCAAATTATAATAGACTGGTCTCTAGCATACTAGCATCATTAATTTGGCTGTATATGACGGTGGATGTTGAGTATGCTTTTTGAGTTAAAGGTATAAAGATGAGTTTAAGAATGTATCACTTCCATCAGCTCTCCATATCAAGTCAAATTGTTTTACGACGCTAGAGAGATTGTGCAAGAACCAGTGGGTTCGGTTTATGGGGAACAGACCCACTGGGAGTCTGGGACATTGCCTTTTGTTTCCTTCAACTAAACCATTCTTCTCCAATACTTTTTCAGTTTTCCCGTGTAAAATATCTCCTTTTAAATATCTTACCTTGCAGGGCGATCACTTTATGTTTCTCTTATGGGCCATTCTTTTCCCGTGCTTTATTCTTTTTATCCATATGATGACAAACTGGAAACTGTTGAGTTAGACACATGAGAATTTCTACTCTCTGTACGAGCACACACATGGCTTGTTATTTAAGGTATTTGGTTCAACTGGCATACGAAAGAGACTTGACAATTATCTTCACATATACACCAATTGCTAAATTATTGTTTCTTGTATTAGATATTTCTGCATTACTGTGCTATCTATAACGACAAATTTAAATCACGATTCCTGCTCTTTGCATGTTCTTTTATTCAGAAGTGTTTTATACCAGGGTTGATCTTATCTATTGGTGGCGGTGACAAATGGCGGGCAATGTAAAACTTGGTTCGGTTAAAATGAGTCAAATCAATAAGTAAATTACGACCTCACAAACCCGAATATACTTTATTTAAGACAAAAGCGCGTCTAGGGGCTTCCATGGGCACGTGAACGCATATTCCCATCTCTATATCATATATAATAATGTTATATTTTTTTAAAAACTCTTAAATATATGTATGTACATCCAAGCTCAAAGTATCATATGATGCAATGATTATTTGGTATAGCTCTCTGAGTAAGATTATGAGGTCAAATTTTAGGACAATCTTGTTATTTTTCCTCTCTTTTTTCTATGGGATGGGCATGTCCGGTGTCACTTTTTGCATATTAATTAAGTACTTTTCTTTTTCTTTCTTTCTCTATTTGGTTTATTCTTCCAAAGTTTTCACACATTTTAATTCATATTCTTCTTTTGTCATCATAAAATATTATATGATTAAATGAAAAATGTCTATTAAAATTAGTAGCAGGATGATGTAGCATATAGTTAATGGGCTTAACTGATCTCAATATTTCCGATACGGCATATAAATATAGATGAAACAAAATTACTATTTACAAAAATTGAATTTATAATTTGAAAAGTGTAATGGATGCAATAGTAAAAACTAAAGGTTGGACCCTTAAATTTTATTTTCTTGATCCACCTCTTCGTAATAAAGCACCCATCTTCCCAAAATTCTGAATCCGTCTCTGATTTAAGATTGGTCAAATAACGGACCATAACCTAATACGCTAACATGACCCAACTTCCCTCCATTTCATTTTATTTTTGAAAAAAAATGAAAGCTAATGTATTTTCTTAAATTATTTGCTTTAAGTCCTTCCACATTTACATAATCTCAGTCCCTAATTTTGATTTTATATGTTTGGCTTTAGGTTGCATTTTGAGTTTTGACACGTTGCGTTACACTATTTCACATGTTTTGATTAATAACCCATTAGGTCAAATCAACAAGCATATCGTAACCTAACTCATTTAAACTTGGATGAATTGCCAAAAAATGGTTGATCTTTGCCACCTCTATCTCTTGGCATGTGTAAATGTTATTTCAAGACCACCATATGGAAGAATTTTCCAAACTTTAGTTAATAGGTTTTTTGTCATACACAATTACTATAAAATTAGCATATATGGGATCTTTTTCTTTATTATGAGAAGTGAAATTTCTTATATGGTCGAAACACCTTAGGTTTTGGGACAGATGAGCAAGTTAAACGAGAGAAGATATAAAAGGAACCAACAGGTACAAAATCCCTTTCTAGCAGTCTGTCTTGGTCATGGGATAACGAATATAATGTGTCACTAATACAATTCACTTGGAATATTTACCTATTTATATTACATTATAAACTTATTTACCCTTTCTAGAGGGTTATCACTTAATTACATTAGCAATATAATTTATCATTTGTATATAAAATAATATATTAGTGTGACGATCCGATAGGTCGTTTTGAGTATTAGCCCTTATTTCCGTGTTCTGTACCCTCACATAGCTTCATTAGATGTTATATGACTTGCGTGTGTGGTCCATGTTGTTTTTCGCAAAGTTTTTAAACAAAATTTTCAAGAAAATGTGATTTTTGGCTTTAAAAATAACTTGAGTTGACCATGGTCTATATTCTTGGTAAACGTTCTCGAATCGATGTTTTGACGATTCCGGTAGATTCGTATGATATGGACTTGTACGCACGTTTGATTGGAGTTCGGGGTTACCCTAGCGAGTTTCGGCGCATTTTGTGAAAGATTGTGAAAAATGAACTTCCAAGTTGAAATCTTGAGTTTTAATGATCGATTCTCGTTATTTGATATTATTTTGATAATTTGAGGTAGCAAGCAAGTTTATATGATGTTATTACACTTGTGTGCATGTTTGGTTTGGATCCCGAGGGGCTCGGTCTAGTTTCGGGTTGGTTTTAGACCATTTTTAGACTTGTGGGACCGGTAGTTTTTCATCTAGTGTCCCGTGCTTCGCGATCGCGAAGGGAAAATATTTGGGTTAGGGGTGGTACTCTTCGCTAACGTGAGAGGTTGGTTGCGACCGCGAAGCCTTGGGGGGATTACCCTTCGCGAATGTGACTCACCTCTCGCGAACATGATACTTTGGGTGATCTAGGGGGATTGTAGGTGATCCTTCATCGCGAACACGACCATTGGGTCGCGAACGCGATGTCTTGGTTGAGGATACCTTCGTGAACGCGAAGGATATTTCGCAAACGCGTAGGCCATTTATCCAGTGCTCTTCACGAAGGCATTAGGTGCTTCGCGAATGCGAAGAATACCTGACGCCCAGTTATTTATAGTGATAAAAGTCGGATTTGGTCACTTTTCACCATTTTTGAAAGATAGAACTCGGCCTAGAGGGGATTTTGAGGAGATTTTCATCCCAACTTTATTGATTAGTGATTTTAAACTAGTTTTGATGTATTTCTATAATCACCCATTGATTTTAACATTTAATCTATGAATTTCATGGTTGAAATTAGGGATTTTAGGTAGAAATTAGGGATTTTATAAATTTGAGATTTTGACCTCAAATTGAGGTCGGATTTGAAAACAAATCACATAACCGAACTCGGGGATGAATGGGTAATTGGGTTTTTGTCCGAATCTCGTATTTTGATCAAGTGGGCCCGGGGTTGACTTTTGTTGACTTTTTTCAATTTCATTATAGATTGAATCTTTTTCACTCGTGGGTAGTTTCTAAAGCTTATCTTGAATTATTTGAACTATATTTGATTGGTTTAGAGGCTAATTATAAAGGAAAGGTCATGGTTGAGTATTGATTTGATTGTGAAAAGAGGTAAGTGTCGTGGTTAACCTTGACATGAGAGAATTAGGACTCGATTGGATTATTTGCTATTTGATTTATGTGTGGGGATGGCGTATATACAAGATGACGAGTGTATATACGTAGTCACGGGTTAAGCATGCGGGTTGAGACATTTATTTATTTTCAATTATTTTATGCCTTTATTTGATCCATGTTATTATTTGTTAAATGCTTCAGTTGCTACTTGTCTTTACGTGTTAAATTCACACCTTTATCCGTAACATGTCGTTATTATTAATTGTTTTCATATATCCATGTATCTACTTATTGACTGTCTTTACTTGCCTTTTTACCTCGTATGTTTTTAGATAGCTACTTTTATCCGCTTTATGTCTTTAATTATGTAATTCTTTTATTGCATTTTGATTGAGTTACGTCGTAGTTGGTTGTAGATGTTCATTTATATTATTATTGTGTGGGAGCTGATTGCACGCCACAATATATATATATATATATATATATATATATATATATATATATATATATATATATATATATATCGGGTTGTGCGCCGCAACAGAGAAGAATTATTATTTATATAATTGTGGATCGGCTTACCCGCTGCAATGGAGAAGACTTGTTATCTATATATATTCATGGATCGGATTGTGCGCCGCAACGGAGAAGACTTGTAATATATATATATATATATATATATATATATATATATATATATATATATATATATATATATATGCAGAACGGGTTGCGCACCGCAATGGAAAAGACTTATTTTACTGTGTTGACTGTTGTAACTGTATTCGTGTTGGTTCAGGAAGTTGAGTTTAAGTGTTATTCTGGGACCCTCTATTATGTGTTTTCAGTTCCAGTTTTATGTTGAATTGTCGTGTTTCTCTATTTATACTATTATTGTTGTTATATTCGTTCAAGTTTATAATAAGTGCCTTGTTATAGCATCGTCACTACTTCGTGGAGGTTAGGCTCGGCACTTACAAAATATATGGGGTCGGTTATACTCATGCTATACTTATGCACTTCTTGTGCAGATTCTGGTGTTGGTCACAACAACAATTAGTGGAGGCTTGCTCGGATTAGCTTTTTACGGAGACTTGAGGCATAGTTGCCCGGCGATCGCAGCCCCGAAGTCCCCTTTCCTATCTAGTTTTACTGTTTATTTTGTTTCAAACTTGTAACGACCCGATCAGTCATTTTGAGATTTAAGGTTCCGTTCAGTGGTTCAAGGTATTGAGTGTCTTCACATTGTGTATTAAGACTTGGGTGCATGGTCGGATTTGATTTTCAGATGTTTCGGAACCTATTTGGATGAGTGATTCTCACTTTAGAAGCTTAAGTTGAAAATATTGACCGAGGTTTGGGTTTTGTGAAATCAACTCCGGAACGGTGTTTTGATGACTCTGATACATTCGTATCATTATTTTGGACTATAGCGAATGCCTGGAATCGAATTCGGAGGTCCGTAGATTAGTTTGTGTTATTTTTCCAAAAGTTAGCAATTTAAATGCTTAGAATTTTGATAGGTTTGACCGTAGGCTGAGTACATAACTATCGTATTTGAATTTCTATTTTGGGACTTGGAATAGGTCTGTTTTTGTCATTTGGAACTTGTCCGCAAAGTTTGGCATCATTCCGAGTTGATTTGATAGGAATCGGACATGCGGTTGTCGTTAAAGAAGTTCTTGAGTTTCATGTTGAATTCATGTGTTTTGAGGCACGATTCATGGTTTCGGATGTTATTTTGATGATTTGATCGCACGAGCGAGTTTGTGTTATAGTTTTAGATATGTGTTGATGTTTTGATTAGAGTCCCGAGGGCTCGGGCGAGTTTCGTACGCGTTTCAGAATGTTTGAAAGAGTTTTAGTCTTGCTGGTGTTGAACAAGTGTTGCAGGTCTTGCAAATGCGAGCATATGTTTGCATTTGTGGTACTCGCATATGCGAGGTGGGAGATCACATTTGAGTGAAATGGATCAGTCTGCTAGGTTCGCATTTGTGAACCATGTGTTCGCATTTGCAAAGGTGATCTGAGCTCAACAGTGATCGCATTTGCGATCATCTTGATCGTTTTGCGATGGTCCACAGTTCGCATTTGTGAACAGGTCGTCGCATTTGTGATGACAACAGGGATGAGAGGGGTTTCACTTTTGTGATAATTTGCATTTTCGGGGTTCGTATTTGCGGGATTCACATTTGCAAACCCCAGGTCTCTATTGCGACACCTGCGATTGGACATAAAAGCTGAGGGACGGGATTTTAGTCTCATTTTCATATCTTTGAACCTTAGACTCAGTAGGAAGCGATTTGGAAAGGAATTTTCATCTACAATCATTGGGTAAGTGATTTTGATCAATTCCCAAGTATTTTACATGATTATATGAGAGTTTTAACATCAAAATTATGAGAATCAAAGTGAAATTTGAGAAACTTGGTCATTATTTTGAAAAATGAGAATTTGCGTTTTGAGAGTCGATTTGGACTCAGATTTTAAAACCAAATATATGTATGGACTCATAGGGTTATGGGTAGTCGGAATCTACACTTGGACCCGAGTTTTGACCGAAGGAGTCCAGGGTTGACTTTTGTTGACTTTTGAGGAATTGTACAAAGATCATAGCTTTAAATCAGCCAATACGAACGTTAGACTTGACAAAATAAACAATTAAAGCAAAAACTAAAAAGTTGTCAATATTCAAGTTCCCGGCAACGGTGCCTAAAACTTGTTGCTTCCAAACGCACACGCTAGTATACATGGTTATACAAGTAATAGAATGATAAGTCGAGTGTCGAACCCACAGAGACTTGTGTTAACTACCCACTAAATTCACCAATATTGTTATTCAGTTGAGTCAATCAGAGTTCAAAAGTGTGATTATCCGAAGCAATAATTCTAACCAGTAACTAAATTATTAAGCAGCAAAATGGTTATTGTGTATTCAGTAGAGACAAATATTACATGGTTGTGATCGATTCACCAATCCTATTGTGCTCTAGTTAACTCTCCCTTCCATACAATTCACTCATGATTGCTAATTAATCGAACAATTGCTCTTATAGTATTCTCCCGAATTCCTACTCACCTATTCAAAATATATTAACGTCTATATTCCTATGGAATCAATCTATTAAGAATGCATTAAGATTACGATATTTAATTAAGCACAATGACTAGGTATATTCCTATCCTAACCACAAATCCGCCCCGCTCAGAGTTAAGATCATGATCTCTTCAATTATTCTCTAATCTAAACATGGCTTTCCCAAGCATAGCATAGACAGTAAATAGAACCTAACGGTTGGCCAAACAATTAAGCAATTAATCACAGAATTGAAGAAACAATCATATATTGGTGAATCGTAATCATGGTTAAGCAACTTTAAACAACAATATTCATGGCCAAATCACAACCGCAGAACTATGGGTTTTAGCCACTCATGATAATATCAAAACAAATTCACAAGTGTTGAATAATTGAAAATACTAAGAAAAGATGAAGAAAACTGAGATATCCTGGCTTTCGGATGTTCCTCGTATGTATTTTCCCTTCAAAGTGGCGTCTCCCTTGATCAAAAGTTATATAACAATTGTGTTTAAAGACTATTTATAAGTGTAGGATAAAAGCCTAGGCAAAATAACCAAGTCTAAAATCAAAAAGGAGACAAAATAACTTCAAAACTAGACCCGGGCGTCGAAGCGTGAAATGCCTGAATTTTCCCACGCTGGACCTTGCGTCACTGCCTTTAATGCGAGGAAATAATCTCGCCTCGCCTTCTTCCTTGCCTCTTCACGTTATTGCCTTAGGTGTTTGCAATCAAGTATAATTATTTGTTCTTCTTGTCTTATGTTTCCTCCACGTATCCATTTCTCCAAGGTAATGACTTTACTTTCCTTTCTTTATTTTTGTTTTACTTCATCCCATCATTGTCCCATAATGTCCAGTCATTAGATACTCATGACCTAATCATTAGTGTATAAAATACACCACAAAATCTTTACTTTGCTCCAATTTTAACTCCAAAATACCTACATATAAAATAAACTCAATTAAGCACAAATATAGCAAAATTTAACATTAAAGCACCAAAATGTAAGGTAAGCAATGCACTAAAAATATATAATTATATCCAAACATTAGGCTTAGTTATGGTATCCGATTCATCATGGCTCGGGAGTTGGAGATGGATGTTATGTTTCAGCAGGTGGTAGAGATTGCTTATCGATTAGAGGGTATGCGGCTCCAAGAGAGAAATGAGAGGGAGTCTAAAAGGCCTAGTGGAATGGGAGGGTCTACTGATCCCTATTTTGGATGCAGGGTATGTCATAGTAGAGGTTTTGTGGGTCAGCCATTTTAATTTGCACTCAAGGCTTCACGTTGTGTTTCAGATATCCATGGGTCCCACAGTACCCGTACCGGACAGCTTTCATAGCCACATCAGTGGAGAGGTTGCTTTGAGTGTGGGATACCAGCCACATGGTGAGAGAATGTCCTAGACTCCGGATAGTTGTATCCCAGCATGTTATTCAGACTATGAGTTCCGCTCCAGTTGCTGTTATACCTGCACCGCCAACTAAGGGTGGAGGTCAGGCGGGTGGAGGTCGCCCTAGATGGGGAGGTCGTGCCCATTGCTATGCTCTTCTTGGTTGGGCGGAGGCTGATACACTAGATGATATCATTACAGGTATGGTTTCGGTTGATTATAGATATGCATTTGTATTATTTCGATCCGGTCCTATTGATTGGTAAGATTCATCCTACCTTGCTTCAGATATGGTTGTGTTTTGTGATTCTTGTACTCTAATCATGTATTCACGCCAGTTGGGGAATTCTATTGTGATAGCCTGTGTATATCTTTCTGCTTGGGTTGCTATTGTAGGTCATGAGACTTGGGTAACTTTCTGTTTGTTAATACCGTAGGTTTTGATTTTATTTTTGGATGGTTTGGTCCGACTTATGATTTGGGTATTCTACATGTATGAGAGTCTATTACGTATTGTGGTTTTGGTTCCACGAAATTGACTTAGTAGAAATGGTTTAGTTGCTGAGATGTTTATCTTATCCGTGATTCCGAGTGGAGGATGGGGACCTGGTATTCCTTGCGAATAGGTGTGTTGTGCCGAGTTATGTGCTGTGGGAGGTCATATCAAGGTAAGATTTGTTGTGGTTGTTGCATGTGTCTTGTTTCTTTATTGTGGATTGGATTCGTAATTTGATATCGGTGGGGAGTTGTATCATTGGATATGTTCGGTAGTTCTCTCATGTGTTTCTCTTTTTATATTCAGTCATATTCGAGTTGTGCTTGATTGGATTTTGATTGCGACGTATGTGACCGGGTTACATTCGATGTGGTTTATTGATCGTATGAGTAGTTATGAGTTTCGCATGTTCTTGCATTATTTTTCAGTATTGTGAAGGTTTGGAACAAGGTTCTAGTCGAAATGAGTCTGTTTTTCTGTACCATGCTTGGTAATGGGAATCTATTGTGGTAAGAGATGATGTTATAGACATATGAATAATGTGTTATATCGTGTGGTTTTACCTTGTGGGTGTATCCATGAGTTGTTGCAGCTAGTGGAGGATTTTACAATGTATTTATGTGATAAAAGAGCACTTAGTGGATGTGAAAATTTGATTCTATGGCTTATCGGCACGAGTGGGAGGAACGATTTTCGGTTGGAATGATGTTGTCGGGCTTGTGTGTATTGGAATGACGTAGGATCACCTGCATGTGCGTGTATGGTGAGTTTGTACTACGAATTGATGACAAGGGAAAGAATCTTGGTATGTTCGAGGACGAACGTTTGTTTAAGATGGGGAGAATGTATTGACCCAACCGGTCATTTTTAGCTTTAAGGTCCCGTTCAGTGGTTCGAGGTCTTGAGTGGCTTCATATTGTGTATTAAGACTTGCGTGCATGGTTGTATTCAATCTTCGAATGTTTCGAGATCTATTTGGATTCTCACTTTAGAAGCTTAAGTTGAAAATATTGACCGAGGTTTGACTTTTGTGAAATCGACCCCGGAAACGGTGTTTTGATGACTCCGATAGGTTTGTATTGTGATTTTGGACTTGGGCGTACGCCCGGAATCGAATTTGGAGGTCCGTAGGTTGGTTTGTGTTGTTTTACCGAAAATTAGCAATTTAAAGACTTAGAATTTTGATAAGTTTGACCGTAGGTTGACTTCATAGCCATCGTGTTTGAATTTCTGTTTCGAGACATGAAATATGTCTGTTTTGTCATTTGGAACTTGTCCGCAAAGTTTGACGTAATTCCGAGTTGATTTGATAAAAATCGGACGCGCGGTTGTGTTTTTAGAAATTCTTGAGTGTCATGTTGAATTCATGTGTTTTGAGGCCAGATTCATGGTTTTGGATGTTAGTTTGATGATTTGATCGCACGAGCGAGTTCGTGTTATGTTTTTAGACTTTTGTTGATGTTTGGTTTTGAGCCCCGAGGGCTCAGGTGAGTTTCAGACGCGTTTGGAAGAGTTTCAGATGATTTGATCGCACGAGCGAGAATATGTTCGCATTTGTGGTACTCGCATATGCGAGGTGGGAGATCGCATTTGCGAGAAGTGGCTTAGTCTACTAGATTCGCATTTGCAAACCCTGTGTTCACATTTGCGAAGGTGATCTGGGCTCAGCAGTGATCGCATTTGCGATCATCTTGATAACTTTGACGATGGTCCACAGTTTGCATTTACGAACAGGTCGTTGCATTTGCGATGACAACAGGGATGGGAGAGGTTTCGCTTTTGCAGTAATTTCCTCGCATTTGTGGGGTTCGCAAATCGCAATTGCTCCTGGATATAAAAGATGAGGGACGGGATTTTAGTCTCATTTCATATCTTTGAACCCTAGACTCGGTAGAAAGCGATTTTGAAGAGTGATTTTCATATACAATCATTGGGTAAGTGATTTTAATCAATTTTCAACTATTTTACATGATTATATGTGAGTTTTAACATCAAAATTATGAGAATCAAAGTGAAATTTTGAGAAACTTTGTCTATATTTTAAAAAATGAGAATTTGAGTTTTGAGAATTGATTTGGACTTGTATTTTGAAACAAAACACATGTATGGACTCGTGGGGTTATGGATAGTTAGAATCTACCCTTGGACCTGTGTTTTGACCGGACGGGCCTGGGGTTGACTTTTATTTACTTTTGAGGAATTGTGCAAAAGTCATAGCTTTAATTATTGGAATTAATTTCTCTTGCATTATTTGATGTTATTGAGTCGATTTTGATATTTGAGCCGAGCGGAGATGTATTGTAAAGAAAAGCTATTTTAGAGTAATGATTGAGGGCTTTTGAGGTAAGTATCTTGACTAACGTTGTGTTGGGGAACTACCCCATAGCGATTGGTTGTTTGCACTATTTGAACTACGTGAAAGATGTGTACACGAGGTGACGAGTGTATACACGACTTATATGTGGAAATTTAACCGATTTAGACTCTTAGGTTCTTATGTACATTAAAATAAAATTGTCTTATCATGTTATATCCCCGATTGCTAAATTTACTCTTACATGTCTTATTTGAAGTTGAGTGGTTCATGTTCTCCCCTTTATTGACAAAATATACTATTATATGCCTTAATTGAAGTTGTTCCCTCTTTTATTTCCATGTTATCTCTTCCGTAGTTGCTTATCCTTAATTGAAGTTATATGTTACCTTTTCCATTGTTGACCCATCCTTATTTGATATCGTTGTTATACATTATCTCTCTCATCGAAGAGTTATTCTTATTTGATACCATTATTACTTGTTATGTCTTTCATTGTGTGTTCGTTCTTCCGTTTCCTTGTGTTTTGTAATTCTTGTGTTGATTTACTTGCCGTACTCTAGTGTTATTATTGTTGTTGTTGTACTCAATATTGTTGAGCCGAGGTCTATGTGTGGTTGTGGTATTAGAATTATTTTAAGGAAATGTTGTGGCTCATGGGCACATGTGGTGCGAGTCGTTATATTGTGTTGTTATATTTTTGGCACATGTGATATTGTTGAGAGGATTGTCGGGGTATTCGCACGTGAGTTGTCCATGCTATTATTATTATTGATATTTGCACATGCGTCGTGACAAGGCAGGCCATATATGTGGGTTTGCGCATGTGCGAGACAACGTATGATGATTATATGCGTGTGTGGTGAGACAAAGCGGGCATTTAATTTATTATTGCCCACGCGGTGAGATATGGGGGGATATGTCGGGGAATTATGATGGCCTGGGGGCATTGTTATTGATGATCTTTGTTCAGTGGTGTGTCTGCCTTTTGTTAGTCATGCATATTACGGTTTTGTTGTGTTGTTTCCTATGTTCCATTCATTGTCTTTGATCTTACTTGTTGACTCGAGCTGTGATAGTACACTTGCATAAGCAGATACTATAATCTGTCATTTATGTTAGTCTAGGAATATGAACCTTGATTTTTGTGGATCATTTACATGTATTCTTGTATACCTGCCTTCTGTGCGTGAGTTGTACTATTGGCACGTGAGTTGTCCGTGAGGTTATGAGGTATTGTTACTGCTAGCACGTGAGTTATCCCTGCGGATATGAGATATTGCCACTCTCTTAGCATGTGAGTTGTTCGTGCAGATATGAGGTATTAATGGTATTGTCACGTGAGTTGTCCATACGGATGTGATTTGTAATGTGGGCACAAGATGTTTTGTGATTAGAGTTTGTGATTTGGCACCCGTGATTGAGATTATGAGGCTTGGAACCTCAGGGAAATTCTTGTATAAACTTGTGTGAAAGCGGTTGATTTTATTGAGTTGTTACTTATTTTCCCTCACTTTGTTTCACCGGACTTTAATTGTATTCTGCTTACTATACGAGATTATTACTTGTTTGCTCCTTGTTGTTAATTATTGGTTCTCGTTCTTATTGCAAGTATTGTAATATTATCCTTTCCATATTTAGCTACATATTGTTCCCTACTTGTTTTATATTCACACTTGTACATGCTATTATGTCTAGTAGGTTTCTTGATTGTTCCTCGTCACAACTCCACCGAGGTTAGTCTTGATACTTACTGTGACCGCTATGGTGTACTCATGATACGCTTGCTGCACATTTTTGTGCAGATCCAAGTACCTCGGGGCATGTTGATCATTAGATAGCTGATCGAGTATTGCTGTGGAGACTTCAAGGTATACATGTCGTCACGTTCGTAGGCCTCTGAGTCACTTTCTAAAATTTTACTTTGTACTGTTTATTTCTATTTCGGATCAGTTGTACTTATAGATTTTCTAGTAACTCAGTAAAGCTTATGACTTGTACTACCGGTTTTGTGATATTGTACATCTATTGATTGTTGCTGGCTTTGTAAAGGAATTTTCAGTTCTGGTTTAATGATTAATTGGTTAAAATCTGTTATATAACTCACTATATGTTAGGTTTATCTAGTCTTAGAGACTAGGTGCCATCACGATTTTTAAGGAGGGATTTTGGACGTGACAAAACTTTTGTATTTTTATTCACACATTTGATTGTAGCACTTCTAGTATGCTCATGTACTTCTTATACCAGGTTCCGGGATTGATTAGTGTGCGTTTGGAGATGTTATATCTATTTTGAATTTCTGCAGCTTTATTTCTTATTTAATTATTTTCAAATTAGTTTTAAAATGATTAATTATGTACTAATGTTGGCTTTTCTAACAAGTGAACATTAGGCACCATCACGACCCCACGGTAGAGATTTTGGATCGTGACAATTAGACTCAAATCTTACCTATTCTTTTTCCTTCTTATACTTAAAAACTGATGTCAATCTTCTTGTAATCGTCAATATTTTTTGTCAACAGTCACTAATGGTTTTCATACATCTGAAACAATCAAAGCCAAAAAAATAAATATGCAAGGACCTTCATCACCCACAATTATAAGCTTGAAGCTCGAGTAATCTATAGTTATAAAACAAATACTATTTGGGGTAATCAACGTTGCTTCTTTATATATCATATATAGTGTTGCTTTCCCTAACATAAAAAAATATTCAATTCGAGTACATGGTCTACAAATTCGTTGATAATCTAAAAGAATATCCAATTACTCGTCTGTATAATCATTCTGATTATACGATTATTGTAAAGACCCGATTGGTCATTTTGAGCATGAGCATTTTGTTTGGTGGTTTGAGACTTTGAGTAGATTCACATGATGTGTTATGACTTGCGTGTATGGTTGATTTTGTGTCACGACCCAAAATCCAACTAGTCGTGATGGCATTTAACCCAACCCGCTAGGTAAGCCAATTAACCACTAATAAATTTCAATAACAATTAATAAAGCAATTAAGTAAAGAAATATCTGAATCTAATACATTCCCCAAGAACTGGTAGTACAAATCATGAGCTTCTAAGAATAGAATTTACAAAGCGAAAATGAAATACATACATAGTCTGTTTAAAAAGTACATAAACAGAGTTTTATAAATCTAAGGCTACCCCGAACAAGAGGCAGCTACAACCGGACGTAGGTACATCTTCAATCCAACTCCCATCGAACACAGTAATATTAGCAACCAACATCTGCACGCATGGTGCAGAAGTGTAGTATGAGTACAACCGACCACATGTACTCAATAAGTAACAAACCTAACCTTAGGTTGAAAGTAGTGACGAGCTAATAGAAAGGTCGGGTCCAACACCAATATTTCACAACAGTTCATAATAGCATAGTACACGTAATAAAAGAGTATCTCAGAAATAAAAGGCTCAGTCCGTTCACCGTTTCCAGAAAAATAGGCATTTCTTTTCAAGTATCTCAGTGAAAATCCAAATCTTTTAGCGAAAAAGCCAAAATATGAGTAAGTTTGAAAACTGTAATTTTCCCAAAAACTCCTTTTAACAAATAGTAAGATATTTCATTTTCAGATAGCATGAGAAAAGTACTTCTCTATGCCTACATGACAAGATACAAGTAAAATCATAAATATCCCAAAAACTGAGTAGCAGAAGGAAATGCATCTCTATGCATGTATCTCAAGTACACATGACAAATGCAATACATCACAAGGATGAACTCATGTACTCACAATCGCAGAGTACTCAATCTAACTGTCTCGTACTTTCTCTCACTATGCTCAGCACACTCAATCACTCGGTGCTGTAAAATACTCGCTGCGACGTACAGTCCTATCCCTATTTATAGTCGATTGTGCTCACTGGGGGTGTGCAGACTCCTGGAGGGTCTCCTTTCAGCCCAAACGCTATATCGCTGCGGCGTGCAGCCCTATCCAATAATATATAAATAGCCATAAGGCTCGTTGCGGCATGCAACCCGATCCATATACATATACAACCCTAAGGCTAGTTGCAGTGTGCAACCCGATCCATAAACATATACAGCCCTAAGGCTCGTTGCGGCGTGCAACCCGATCCCATAAATGTAATCAATGTATCATGCTGCGGCGTACAGCCCGATCCCAAATTATCACTCTCACGCATGCCCTCGGCCTCACTCAGTCATCAATCTCTCCAGTCTCACTCACGGGATCACACTGTCATGAAACTAGCCCGGCAACAATGATATGATGTATCAATAAGTAATAACTGAGACTGAGTTATGGAATGAATGCATGGATATGGCTGAGTACAGTGAGGTGACAGAAAGAAATGACCACTATGGGTCAAAACAGTATTGGCATAATGTCTAAACATGATATCTAAGCATGATTGAAAACTTAACTACTTTATAACATAGTGGAAACACGGATATCAATAAAGTAGGACCACTATACAGTGCCATGAAAACAACAGAGTCCCAATTCACTTGGTTCACGTCTACACGCCCGTCACCTAATATGTGCGTTACCTCAATACCAATCACATAACATATATTTCGGGATTTCATACCCTCAGCACAAAGATTAGAATAGTTACTTACCTCGAACAAGCCAATTCCAACATCAAGCAAGCCAAGCGATGCTCCAAAATGCCATCCTGCACGTTCCGACCTCCGAACGGTACAAAACTAACCAAAAATAACTCAAATACATCAAACAATGCTAAAGGAACCAATCCCGATCGAAAAAGATCAAATCTTGAATCAAAAGCCCAAAATCGGCCAAAAGCCCAACCTGGGCACGCACCTCGGAACCCGACAAAATTTACAAAATCTAACAATCCATTCAATTACGAGTTCAACTATATTAGTTTCACTCAAATCCGACTCCAATTCGATGTTCAAACCTCAAAAATTCATTTTATGAAACTCTAGGCCAAAATCCCCAATTTCTTCTTTAAAATGCACAATCCAATTACCAAAAACGAAGGTAGATTCATGAAATATAACCAAAACCGAGTATAAAACCCTTACCCCAATTCATATGGTGAAAATTGCTTCAAGAATCGTCTCAATCCGAGCTCCATAGCTCCCAAAATGTAAAAATGTATGAAACCTTCAAAATAGAGTACTATATACACTGCCCAGATGTCCTCTTTCGCGAACGCGAGAAAACCATCGCGTTCGCGATGAACAAAATGCACACTGTCACAAAAGACTCTACGCGTTCGCGATGCAACCCACACGAACGCGATGAACATTGCTGCCAAAGCTTCGCGAATGCGGCTAACCTTACGCGATCGCATAGAAGAACGCTCAAATTCCCAGCTGCCAACCTCAATACTACGCGAATGCGATCCTCCATACGCGAACGCGAAGAGGACTTTCCCTAACTCTATGCAAACGAGAGACATACTTTGCGATCGCGAAGAACAATTTGCTGCTGCCATCAAAATGCACTACGCGTTCGCGACACTTGCCACGCGAAAGCGATGAAGAACTGAGATACTAGAAAATAGCAGAACGCAACAGTACCAAAATGAAGAAAAATGATCTGAAATCGATCTGAACCACGCCCGAGCCCCTTGAGACCCCGTCCAAATATACCAATAAGTCCCACAACATAACACGGACCTACTCGAGGCCTCAAAACACACAAAAGAACATCAGAACGACGAATCATACCTCAATTCGGATTCAATGAACTTTGAAACTTCAACTTCCACAACCGATACCGAAACCTATCAAATCACGTCCGATTGACCTCAAATTGTGCACACAAGTCACATTCGACATTACGGACCTGCTCTAACATTCGGAATCAGAATCCGACCCTGATATCAAAAAGTCCACTCCCAGTCAAACTTTTTAAAATTTCAACTTTTGCCATTTCAAGCCAAATTCAACCACAGACCTCCAAATCACAATCCGGACGCGGTCCTAAATCCAAAATCACCCAACGGAACTAACGGAACCATCAAAATTTCAATCCGAGGTCAAATGCTAAAAAGTCAAATTTGGTCAACTCTCCCAATTTGAAGCTTCAACAATGAAATCCATTTTTCCAATTCGATTCCGAAATACCTGAAAACCAAAACCGACGATTCACACAAGCAAAAATACATCATACAGAGCTACTCACGCCCGTAAACTACCGAGCGAAGTACAAATGCTCAAAACGACCAGTTGGGTCATTACATCCTCCCCCACTTAAACATACGTTCGTCCTCAAACGTGTCCAGAGTTGTTCTCAAAGCCATCAAACCACCGTATAACCTTACCATGCACATACCCGGGGGTGATCTCACGTCACCCTATCCCATATAGGCCCGACAACACAACACAACTGTAGTTCTTTAATTCAACTTAGCCCATAAACCTTAAAATCCAATTTCCAGCATCCCCAATTTCTATAAGATCAGAATCTCGCATCTACACACTGTATAATTCTGAATCAGATGTATTAAGCCATATCTATAACCCAAGATGAACTCACATGATGTACCACATAACTCAAATACTCATAGACAAAATTTCAAATCACAGTAGCTGCTCAAAACAACCCAATACCAGTAATAGACCTCATATCAAACAAAGCCTCACTCTAAAACCTTTGTACACTGCCGATGATGAAAGAAACATACATAATTCATAACCATTCATCAGACCAACAGGTCATGGAGCTCCCGCTCCTTCCACAAGAACTATAGCCAATTTCTATGTCGATTTTCGATATTATCCTCCCAAATATACCACAATCAAATCTAATAGCATCCATTCTAGGTCCAATGACCACATCTCACCCAACACGACCACTCTAGTGACATGACACATCAATACAATCTAAAGCTACAACCCATGCAATCCGTGCACCAAATAGCAACTTTCCAAATGTACTCAATCGTGAAAATGACTCAAACAAGAGAACCGTCCCGCAAACTCGACGGGTACCACCCCGGCGCAATTCTAAGAACACATCATAACTCTGTTGCAATACGCGACCCTATCCAAATACTGGTCCATATGAAATACCTCAAGCCACCCTACAAAAAAATAAATAACCATGCGCAATTCGACATCAAGTACTCAAAGTGCATTACCATAACCACGGAGAAGCAGATGACACAATGCCATGCAAAACCAGAAAGAACATAACCCATACACCATCAACCATGCAATACCCAATTACTCATTTCGCTCAAATTCCTCTATAAAGCCCAAATAGAACCACATCAGGTGTGCTTATAATCAACGGATCACAACTCCTTGTAGCATAGAAGAGTAACTCACAAATCATCTCAGAACACGAATAAGCTCAACAACAACCGAATGGAATATCCCTCAACAATAGCAGTATGGAGCCAACAAATCCGGCTCGGTGTAGAATACACATCCTAATTGGGCCTACCAATGGACCCTCAAATCGACTCTGGTCACCCACAAATAGATAAATAACCCTCCGAAAATCCACAATGACTGAACCGTAACACATAATATCATTCGGCTAGCTTCGGCCACGACTTCACAGTCCACAATTATGAAACAGTCTGCTCCTGAGAACATCCAGTCTCCAAATCCATAGAACACACGAATCACCTTTTCTGATTCCATCTCCACCGCCCGAATTCCTAACACATCTATCATACACGAGAAATACTTTTAAAATTCTTCCGTGCCACTTGGAAAAATTTGGATATCAGCAGTTGATCAACCAGGAGAGTGCCGCAAGACCAATGAAGTATCCATAAATCAAAACACATTACCCCTTCTGAAATGTACACTCTTATCAAGCCATACTAAATAGTAATATCATTTACCTAGTCATCTAAAACCGTCCATGCTACCTAAGAATTTTAGGACCTTCCCTTCAAAACTGAATTGTGACCTTGCTCAGGCAAATCTCAATTCCACACAACAAACCGCATATACCATGCCATCATATGAAAAAAAAATACGAGAACTTCATAGTCCACTCTGAGTCACAAGAAACAACATGCTTAATTAACCAAGGACATTCCATTTGATTTCATCCAGGAGAAATTCACTATACACCACATGCTTCTCATGCCAGCAGGAAATATACCCATCGAACCTTGGTAAAGACCATTGAGAACTCTTCGAAATCCATTTGCACATAACTAAGCTATCTAAATCAAATCTCTCTAACTCAACCCAGCCACGCAGGTTGCCAAAACCCAAGAGCATCGCCACGAAATACCTGTAGAGACTAGCCACGTCATAAGTACCCAAAGAGCCGATCATACCCATTATTGTGCTAACCCAACGTACTACCAAGCAGTCCTATTTCTCCAAGTCCTTTCCAAATTGCCTTCAAATTGATATTTCTCCTTGCTAGAACACCACGATCCCTAACCAAGACTCACCGCACAAGAGACCCTAGTATAAAACCACAACGCCCTAAGGCCCATAAGCTGCTGACTCCCCTCTTAAGCACCCCAAGGCGCCACAATCGAGACACCCACTCTAAAGAGACCTTATGTGAACCTAAAACTATTTCATTCACCTTCTTGATACTGAAATGCACAATCCGCAATGATATAAAATGCCACAAGTCTCGATACCATCCAATGCAACTCCCAGTTTCTAGCCATATATAAATCTTGAAAATTCCAAATCACTACATATAAATTTTGAATCCATTAGAACCATTCTCGAGAGTCAACCACTCTACTCAAATCTCAATTAAACCGACCAAACGGACCGAACGACCTGTGCCCCATTAGCACAATAACACCCAAGGGAGTAAAGAGTAACCCACGCTCCTAAGCAACCGAGAAAATTCCTACTCCATGTATACTATATCCTTTGCGAATAACCACTCAATTATTTTATGATCCCCATATACCCATAGAGTATAATATAACCCGTATCCAGAAATTCCCTTACTCGAGTCATCCTCAATCTCAACCCATGCAGTCATAGCTGATTCACCAGTATACCTCAAAGAGAAACAAATACAACACATAATCGTGCAATCAACTTGTCGATAGCAGACTCCCCTACTTGGCTCAAAGCCATAGAACAAAACAGTCGATAACATCACGATACCCATACTCTATTACTGCCAGAATCCCGCACTGAAATTTAACTAAATCCTTAGCAAGCCCATTTAACACAAACCATATAATACCTCAAATTGTCTGCAAATCTCGCATTGACCCTTGTAATAGTCAAGCCAAATTCCCCAAGCGATCCAAACTCAAATTGCAATATATATCATTCACTGGTAAAAGAGAACTCTCTACAAAACATCATAAGGACCACACAATCTCAGGACACCTCGCAGGAGATAGCCTACCGGCTCTACCTCAAGGTGACATCTCTCTATACTCTTCCGCAGTCATAGCTATTACGCAATCACTTAATCTTCCTGAGTCGGAACTCATAATACGACATAAAATCTACTGCACTCCACAACTAAACAACATGAGAGGTCCTTCAATACATCAATAACTCGAGACCATACGGCAAATCAAGACAGAAATCAAATACTCAATAGTTTTTTCTACATAACAAGTAAACTCTTCTCGTCACATTCAAACCATATGAACGCATCTCGCAGTCACATCATACTCACCACATAGCCATTCCACCACTCATTATGCCACAAATTCTACTAATAGGGACACTACCGGACATATATATCCAAAAGCATGTGCTCATACAATCAACATTTCTACGCTCAAGTCACAGTCAAAACCCGGCCGCAAGTCCTCCAGACTGGCCCATCATCAGCATACTGAAATCACATCTCGCACCCCGTTCATAGAATCACAAACTGGCGAATGCACAGCTGATACCGAGCGCTCACATGCGCATACGAATGTGTTAAAGGAATTCAAAGAGTTATGCTTCAAGCTGAATCAATGCACGATAAGGAAAGAAAGATGGGAAGTACATCCTAAATGTCATGTAGCCTCTCAAAGATAGGTATGAACGTCATCATACCGATCCACAAGACTCTACTAGACACTTGCTCATGACTTGTAGAACCTATGAACCTAGAGCTCTGATACCACCGTGTCACGACCCAAAATCCGACTTATTAAGATGGCACCTAACCAAACCCGCTAGGTAACTCAATTAACCACTAACAAGTTTCGATAACAATCAATAAAGCAATTAAGTAAAGAAATATCTGAATCTAATGCATTCCCCAAAAACTGGTAATACAAATCATGAGCTTCTAAGAATAAAATTTACAAAGCGGAAATAAAATACATACATAGTCTGTTTGAAAAGTACATAAACAGAGTTTTATAGATCTAAGGCTACCACGAACAAGAGGCAGCTACAACCGGGACGCAGGTACATCTTCAATCCAGCTCCCATCGAGCATAGCAACATCATCAGCCAACATCTGCACGCAAGGTGCTGAAGTGTAGTATGAGTAGAACTGACCCCATTTACTCAATAAGTAACAAACCTAACCTTAGGTTGAAAGTAGTGATGAGCTAACAGAAAGGTCGGGTCCAACACCAATATTTCACAACAGTTCATAATAGCATAGTACACGTAACAAAAGAGTATCTCAAAAATAAAAGGCTCAGTTCGTTCACAGTTTCCAAAAAAATAGGCATTTCTTTTCAAGTATCTCAATGAAAATCCAAATCTTTTAACGAAAAAACCAAAATACGAGAAAGTTTGAAAACTGTGATTTTTCCCAAAAACTCCTTTCAACAAATAGTAAGATGTTTCATTTTCAGATAGCATGAGTAAAGTACTTCTCTATGCCTACATGTCAAGATACAAGTAAAATCATAAATGTCCCAAAAATCGAGTAGTAGAAGGAAATGCATCTCTATGCATATATCTCAAGTACGAATGACAAATGCAATACATCTCAAGGATGAACTCATGTAGTCATACTCGCAGAGTACTCAATCTAACTGTCTCGCATTTTCTCTCACTATTCTCACCACACGCAATCACTCAGCGCTGTACAATACCCGTTGCGGCATGCAGCCCGATCCCTATTTATAGTCGACTGCGCTCACTGGGGGTGTGCAGACTCCTGGAGGGGCTCCTTTCAGCCCAAGTGCTATATCACTGCGGCGTGCAGCATGATACCATAATATATGAATAGCCATAAGGCTCGTTGCGGCGTACAACCCGATCCATATACATATACATCCCTAAGGCTCGTTGCGGTGTGCAACCCGATCCATATACATATACAGCCCTAAGGCTCGTTGCGGCGTACAACCCGATCCCATAAATGTAATCAATGTATCATGCTGCGGCGTGCAGCCCGATCGCAAATTATCACTCTCACTCAGGCCCTCGGCCTCACTCAGTCATCAATCTCTCCAGTCTCATTCACGGGCTCACAATGTCATGAAACTAGCCCGACAACAATGATATGATGTATCAACAAATAATAACTAGGACTGAGATATGGCATGAATGCATGGATATGACTGAGTATGAAATATCAATGAAATCGGTGAGGTGACAGAAAGAAACGACCACTATGGGTCCAAACAATATCAGCATAATTCCTAAACATGATATCTAGCATGATTGAAACTTAACTACTTTATCACATAGTGAAAACACGGATATCAATGAAGTAGGACCACTATACAGTCCATGGAAACAACAAAGTCCCAATTCATACGATGCATGCCCACACGCCCGTCACCTAGCATTACGTCACCTTAATACTAATCACATAACATATATTTCAGGGTTTCATACCGTCAGCGCTAAGATTAGAAGAGTTACTTACCTCTAATAAACCAATTCCAAGACCGAGCAAGCCAAGCGATGCTCCAGAATGCCATCCTGCGTGTTACGATCTCCGAACAGCTCGAAACTAACCAAAAACTACTCAAATACATCAAACAATGCTAAAGGAACAAATCCCGATCGAAAAAACTCAAATCTTGAATCAAAAGCCCAAAATCGGTTAAAAGCTCAACCAGGGCCCGCACCTCAAAACACAACAAAATTTATAAAATCCAACAACTCATTCAATTACGAGTCCAACCATACTAGTTTTACTCAAATCCGACTCCAATTCGATGTTCAAAACTCAAAAATTCATATTATGAAACTTTAGGCCAAAATCCCCAATTTCCTCTTGAAAATTCACAATCCGATTACCAAAAACGAAGGCAGATTCATGAAATATAACAAAAATCGAGTAGAGAACACTTAACCCAATTCATATGGTGAAAATTACTTCAAGAATCATCTCAATCCGAGCTCCATAGCTCCAAAAATGTAAAAATATCTGAAACCTTCGAAATAGAGTACTATATACACTGCCCAGACGTCCTCTTTCGCGAACGCTAGAAAACCATCGCTTTCGAGATGAACAAAATGCACATTGCCACAAAAACCTCTACGCGTTCGCGATGCAACCCATGCGAACGCGATGAACACTGCTGCCGAAGCTTTGCGAACACGACTAACCTTATGCGATCGCATAGAAGAACTCTCAAATTCCCAGCTGCCAACCTCAACACTACTCGAACGCGATCCTCCATACGCGAACGCGAAGAGGACTTGCCCCAACTCTACGCGAACGCGAGACATACTTCGCAATCGCGAAGAACAATTTGCTGCTGCCATCCAAATGCACTACGCATTTGCGACACTTGCCACGCGAACACGATGAAGAACTGAGATACCAGAAAATAGCAGAACACAGCAGTACCAAAATGAAGAAAAATGATCTGTAATCAATCCGAACCACTCCCGGGCCCCTCGGGACCCCGTCCAAATATACCAACAAGTCCCACAACATAAAACGGACTTACTCGAACTCTCAAAACATACAAAACAATATCGGAACGACGAATCACACCTCAATTCGGATTCAATAAACTTTGAAACTTCAACTTCCACAACCGATGCTGAAACCTATCAAATCACGTCTGATTGACCTCAAATTTTGCACACAAGTCACATTCGATATTTCCGGACATGTTCCAACTTCCGGAATCAGAATCTGACCCTGATATCAAAAAGTCCACTCCCGGTCAAACTTTCCAAAATTTTAACTTTCGCCATTTCGAGCAAAATTCAACCACGGACGTCCAAATCACAATTCGGACGTGCTCCTAAGTCCAAAATTACCCAACAGAGCTAACAGAGCCATCAAAATTCCAATCTGAGGTCAAATGCTAAAAAGTTAAACTTGGTCAACTCTCCCAATTTAAAGCTTCAACAATGAAATTCATTCTTCCAATTCGATTCCGAAATACCTGAAAACCAAAACCGACGATTCACACAAGTCAAAATATATCATACGGAGCTCCTCACGCCCGTAAACTACCGAGCGAAGTACAAATGCTCAAATTTCCCATGTTTTGGAAATGAGCTCAAATTCCGGGTTTGTTACTGTCATCTATATGCCTTCTATTTTGCTTGTTGTTGCTACATCTATGTCTCCTATCTTATTGTTAGTGTTAGCTATATGTCTTTTCCTTGTTTGGTTCTGTTATACTTATGAATGGTGAAGAAGAGTGCAACGGAGGGAGTATATACTAATATCTAATGGGTAAGGGTAATACAATGTATAAAAAATAGATTTTTATATATCCAAAAATCAATTGTCTCAAAGCTGAAATCCAAAATTTTTAAAGATTAAATTCAAAATTCAATTTGTAATCCAAAAATCTAAATCAAAATTCAAAAAAGTTAGATTTCGATTTTAAATTTAGGGTTTGACCAAACTATGCTCAACCCTAATTACAAGTTGACATCTTAATAGAAGGATTTAAAACATCTTAATAAAAATATTTTTGATTTGTTTTGCATTTTTGCGACATCCTTATATATTTTTTTCTTCTTGAATTGTGAGAGAGAAGAGAAATTTCAGTTTTATGTATCAAATACTAGCAACAACAAGGTAATAAGATCTAGAAAACCCAAGAGTAACCAAATAAAATTTACGTAAAAAATTATCAACATCGTCAATGGCATTCAGAAGTACTAATTATCTACATATGGATAGGATTGGTACAGTGCCAACTAGTAACTTCAGTCATAAACAATATATATTTTATAATATCTCGGGTTAAGATTATATACTTACACTTATCTTTATATTTTTTAATTCTAGATTGCCTATTATTTTCTTGAATAATACCAACTAACTAGAGTAATCTCAGGCTTAAATAAATCAAGGTCACATTTAACAATTAAATTATAAATATAACATGTACACTTAACATGAATAACGTCCGCAAGTGATAGGTTTAAGTGCATTTTTAATAGTGAAATAGCATTAGTGTTATTAGAAGCATTACCAAAATACATACATAAAACGCTTTTAGTAAGGTTTTAAAATTTAGCAACGTTGTCAATTGTGTTACTTATACATATGCCAATACGGTTTGATCTTCATTATATTCAAAAGCAATAATATATTTTTGCATTATAAAATTATCATCTATCAAATGACATGTAATTATCAAAAAATTATATCCATTAACGGCATGACCAATATCATAAGTAGAAAAAACTCTACAAGGAAGGTGGTTAATTAAATAACATATATATGTATAATATTTTTCTTGTATCTTAAAGATATCAAATCTGTAAGTACTTATAGGAACACCATTAAATAGAGGATTATACATTCTATGAATATAAGTAACAAGATTTGTTGAAGAAGTAATTGGAAAAGATAGACAACCCATATCAATTAGTTTTTCTTACTCCTTACGGCCCTTCATTTTGTCATATTTACCATGTAAACTATTAGTAGATGGGCTTAGAGTTGCTTGATTTTCATTTAAATTAATACCACAACTTCTAGGGTGTTTTTTCCTTTATATGTCTACTAAGTGAACCCCTCCCCCCTTTACTACCCCGTCTCATGCTTAAAATCACCTCCACAAATATTACAATTAACACTATTGGTATTTGTAATGATCCGGCCGGTCGTTGTGTGTATTTTAGTCTCTTTTTTCCTATTTGATATTCCCGATATATGTATATTTGATGTTTGTTGATTTGCAAGGATGGTTGGGATAGGTTTGGGGAAGGTATTAGGACTTGTTAGTGTGATTGGACAGGGTCACGAGGGCCTCGGGTGTGATTTCAATGAGTTTCGAAATATTTTGATGTCTGGAAAGCAGTCTAGCTCTGGTGTTTTCGTACCTGCGAGGTTTGGTCCGCACGTGCAAGTCTGCAGAAGCGAATGTGAGGTCGCATAAGCGATGTTAGCTGGGAAGCTCGAAGTCTGCATCAGTGGAGGATACATCGCAGAAGCAAAGGCACATCTGCGAGGCTTGTTGTGCAGAAGAGAAAGGTCAGGATTTTAAGGGAGCTCGCTGGTGAGAGAAATTTTCCGCAGAAGCATAGTATCATAAGCGACATTTTTCCCGCAGAAGCGATAATCGCTGGGCAGTGTTCTTTTAATCGAGGGGTTGGCCTATTTTATCATATTTGGAGATTGAAAGCTCAGATTGGAGCGATTTTTGAGATAATTTTCACCCACTTAAATTGGGTAAGTGTTCTTAAGTTGGATTTAATTATTATTCATAATTCTATCATTGAATTTGGCTTTTGGTTAATAGGAAACTAAGGGAAAGAGTTGGTCTTTTGTAAGAGATTTTGGAGAGTAATTATTTGAGATTTAAACCCCGATTTGGAGTTGGTTTTGGATGAAACTTGTATATTTTGACTCGTATTAGAATGGATGTTCGGTATTTATAAATTTGTCGGGTTTCGAGGTGCGGTCCCGGATTGACGTTTTGGTTGACATTTGTATATTTGTGTAAAGATTGAAGCTTTATTATTTGAGGTTGTTTCCTTTGACTTTATTTGATATTATTGAGTTATTTTTTCGCTAGATTAGAGCCATTCGGAGGTGACAACATGGAAAGGCATTTTTGGAGTGTTGATTTGGCTTATTTGAGGCAAGTATATGGCTTAAACTCTGTTGAACAACTAGTTGGTTGAGTTATTGACATAAGCTACGTGTTAAGAGTGGCGTATATGCGAGGGATTGATCTCATGTGCGTGCACCATGTTTTATTCATGTTCGGGATAGTTTTTAGGCTATATTATGCCTTGATTTTAATATGTGTGATTCTTACTATCATGCTTTATACATTGTAAGAGTATGTGACTTCGTGAATTATGTTAGAGATTATGTGTAGGTTAATCTCCTGTTCAAACATGATAACTGTTATTTTGAGGTGTATCCACCTAATCTGAGTCATAATTGTTCACTTTGAATATGCATACACTTTAACATGTTATTTTTTCAGTCTAGGAGTACTTGATTTGATGTTCATTGACTGTATACATGTATTCTTGTATATGCTTTATGTATTCTAGATCGGTTTGACAACACTTGTGGTCCATGTGGGTTAAGTTGATTGTGGCACGTGAGTTGTTACTGCAGTTGTTATGGCACGTGAGTTATTTGTGCAGCGTCTGAATAAGGATCCATTCCCCTAGGGTCGTCCTCTTATGTTTCTCCTTGATGACATACACGTGGTCATGGAAAACTGATCAGTGTTGGGTTTTTGTATATCTTCTCTATATACAAATTCCTTGGATGTATATACGATTTTACTACATATCTTCTCTATTTTTTGGCTCTTTACTTGTTTACATGCCCCTTTATGCATATCATCTCTATATGTTGCTTTCTGTTAATAATGTAATACACAGTACATATCATCTCTATATATCTCTTTTTGTGTAATTTGACTTGCCATTTTATGCATATCTCCTCTATATGCTGTACTATTTTCCTGTTAAACGTTTGTGCATATCATCTCTTTGTGCACCATGAGCTTTACCTGCATCTAGGCATAGACTTTGGCATTGTTTCTGCGTATTCGTATGTATATTCATGACTTCTACAGAATTATATCACGTGAGTATCATGGATGATTCTTGCAACTTCGTTTCTAAGGTTAGTCATGATACTTACAGAGTATATAGAGTCAGTTGTACTGATATCGCACTATGCAATTAGTTGTGCAGATCCAGGGTTGGGACTTAGTTGAGATCAATGCTGGACTTTTTTCTGAATTGCTGAGAGACAAGGTAGAGCTACATCCCATCCGCAGATCTTGGCGTCTCTTTCTATTTCTACTACTGTTATTGTTATTTGGACAATATTTTTATATTATTAGACTTGTACTCCTATTATAGAGCTCACAACTCTGTATTATCTGTTCTGGGGGATTATCCGTATCAGCATAGTATTTATTTATGATATCTGGCTTTTAGACATGTATAATTTCCTTATTTGTTATCTTAATTAATTATTATTATGCTTGCCTTGCCTAGCAGGTAGGTTAGGAGCCATCATGATCAGATGGTGGTTTATGTTCGAGACAAGTTGGTATCAGAGCCCTATGTTCAAAGGTTCTATAGGTCATGAGCATGTTTAATAAGGTCTTGCAGATCTGTTCGGAGACGTCTATACTTATCTTCGAGAGGCTACCGAACTATTAGAAAAACTTCTCTTTCCTTCATTCTATATCGTGTGGATTTGCTTAATAGAGAATTTTAATCTTTATTCTTCAGTTCTCTCACAGATGGTGAGGACACGATCCGCCAGATCAGCTGAGCAGGCACCACTGCCTCCTATCAAGGCCGTGAGGGGCCGGGGCCGAGGCCGAGGTAGAGCTCGAGGTAGGGCATGCACCGCAACTAGAACCCCAGATAGAGTAGTAGTTGTGGAGCTACCAATTGCTCTAGTTGAGTAGTAGGTTCCGAATTTTGTTAAGCCAGTGGGACCAACTCAGGCTCCGGCAGTACCTGCTGTTATGCTTGATCTTCAGGAGACTTTGGCTTTGATTCTAAGTGTGTATTGGAGCTTTGTGTCACGCCCCGAACCTGATCCTGGATATAACATGGCACTCAGTGCCTGACTATATGTGACCGAGGGAACCAATTGGTTGGCTGAATCAACATGTTATATCATAACATACTGAATGCGGAAGATAAACTAACACATGCTGATATACTAAAAGTCTGAATGGCATAAATCAAAGTGTGGAAACACTAATATAGGTCTGAAACATATTTGTAGTCAATATTGCTTAACATGAAAAGCTTGTGACTCTGTCTAATTGTTACTCTAGTCTATAAAGCCTCTAATGAAGTACTGAAAATACTGACTGTCTGTAAATACTAAAAGATTGTAAAATACTGATAATGCCCCTAAAGAACTGGGGCTCACCCAATAGTTGGTACGAGAATCCTAGCGCTCTGAATCGTCAATCTATAAATCATTACCTGCATCGTGAAATGCAGGCCCCGGGCGAAAGGGACGTCAGTACATTTGAATTGCACTCGTATGTAAAACAACTGAAAGAAAGAATAGTAAATGCTGGAACTAAAATTGAGCTGATAACAGAAAACTGAAATGATAACTAATAACCGATAACTAAACAGAACAAATGAAGTAAGAATAGGAATACTCCCTCTTATGAATGGTGAACCACCTATTTATCTGAATGTTAAACTGCGGCCTCAAGCGCAATATATATGTGCACAAGTTGCGGCCTCGAGCCTAAGTATACGTATACTTAACTGTGGCCTCAGGCCCAAATATGCATAAAGCATAAACTGCGGCCTCAGGCCCAAAGAGGCATAAAGCATAAACTGTGGCCTCATGCCTAAATATAGGTGTTCAACATTCAGGGATTTAAAATCAGGAACTTAGAATCATATTGCAATACATGATACTGAAATCTAAATCACACTGAGTTACATGATACTAGAATACTGAATAGGACTAGACTGGGACATGTATTCTTGAACTGATTATGAACACTGAAACTTTAATTGTTTATGACATGCCGAGCAATCTAGACTGAGACTCGTGAACATCAAACCCAAGTCTATATTGAACATGCACTGAGCTCACAACGTTCAGAATGAAAGTCATGAACGAGTTACGAAGCTAGAGAATAGAAGTTTAGCAACTATTCAAGGAACTAAGCTTAACTATATTTCTGAGGCAATTAGTAATATCGTAAAAGAAACGTAGTGTAGGGATAATTATTAACATTCCAAAACATAGAGAGTTAGCCTCACATACCTTGACTCTAGTCCTTTTAAGCATATCACAATGTTCGTCAGCTCTTTCAACATAATCTATGTTAATATATATCAAGAGGAACCAATATTAGCACTAATTCTCATGTTTTAGTCAGTTAGGCATTTTATCAAACACCTTATGGGCATAAAGCCTCATAGCCCTCAGTAAATGGTCTTTTCTTCACAAAGTTCTTATTCTACTACTTCTAGGTGATTCTACAATCCCAAATAGATGTAGCTAACACTATTTCTCATCACCGAAATGCTTACAACAATCATAAGTCAACAACCCAAAACCCTAGAATATTTTATATGGTTCTCTTTATCAAACCCATTTACTATTCTCTCAAAATTCATAGTTATAAATGATTTGGGAGTAGAAGCATTACCTTTTTGACGTTCAATCCTCTTGAATTAGAGTTCTAGGTTTTTTTGTATAAACAATGGTGTCTCGATCGAATATCTAATGATTTGAAGGATTTACCCATGTTAATAAGGTGTTGGAGAATTGAAATTAACTTAGAATCATCTTTAAAACTCACCTTGGATGATAGTGGGACCTTGGGGAAGTTGGGTTCTTGAGAGCTCCCCTTTCTAGAGCAAATGTACATGTTTAGGGTTGTAGGGAACGAGGTAGGGTTTAAATAAGTGTACGCGTCCCAAATTTGAGGAGGAAATAAAAGTAGCTCGGATAAACATCATCGACGCGGGTCATCATCTGAGGCGCCAAAACTACAGTGCCTTGCACTGTCAGGGGCGCTAACTATAATACCCTGGATAGTGTCTTGCAGTGTTAGGGGCACTGAGGTTAATGCCTTTGACAGTGCCTTGCACTGTCACGGAAACTAAGGTTAATGCCCTAGACAGTGACTTGCACTGTCTATGGCCGTGAGGTTTTATTGGTTTCCACTATCTAAGGCTGTGATTTTTCATGGCCTTGCACTGTCTAAGGCTGTAAGACGGACCTCCCATAAAATTAGTCGACTCTATCAAATTTTATGGACCTCACTCCCTATCTTGATTACAAAACAATTTTTTCTACCCATACTCATCCGGATAGGACTTAACATGTTAAAAGGTCACGTTAATACTCATTTAATGCATCCACAACTAATTCAAATTTACTGAGTGTTACACTTTACCCAGGCAAGTATGATACTAGTAGCACTCGCTACACTATAGGCTAGGATAGGAGCCCAGACTCCCAATGTCTGCACACCAGAGCAGCTAGCTCAGGGTTATCAGACACCGAGGGTTCTGCTAGTACCGCCAGTCGTTAGAGCTCAGACTGAGATTAGACCATCTTTGACTGTTGGGGAGCAAAAGAGGTTAGAGAGATTTCAGAGGCTTTGTCCTCATCAGTTCAGTGGTGATCCTAATGAGGATGCACATGGTTTCCTTGATCAATGCCAACGAATTCTACGCACTTTGGGTCTTCTGGACTCAAATGTAGTTGACTTCACTACTTTTTAGCTTTCAGGGCCAGCCTACTTATGGTGGTAGACCTATGAGCCGGGCAGGCTAGCTTGCGCAACACTAATCACATGGCATCAGTTCTCAGTTCTCTTCTTAGAGAAGTTTATTCTGTAGACTCGAAGAGAGGAATTGCATAGGGAGTTTAAGCATCTACACCAAGAGGGTATGACCGTGACTCAGTACGAGAGGAGATTCACAGAGTTGGCACGTCATCCACTGTTCTTGATCCCTACTGAGAGAGAGAGGGTTAGGAGGTTCATTGAGGACCACAACTTTGGTATCTGGTATAGGATGGATCGAGAGTCCGAGACTGATCATACTTTTCTTCAGGCAGTTGAGATTGTCAGGCGCTTGGAGCAGATTCGCGGGCAGGAGAGGGAGAAGCCCGACACCAAGAGAGATCGTGGCTCAGGTGGTTTTAGTAGTGCCTCATTTGGAGTCCAAGGACATCATATTAGAGGTCATCCTTGAAGGCATGTTCAGCCAGTTCAACAAGTTCATCATGGTTCTTCAGTCAGCCACGGTTCATATAGTTTGCACTTAGGACCGTCATCTTTCAGTGCCTTGCCATCACAGAGCTCTTACCATGCTCCATCTGCTCAGGGTCCACAAGCGGATATTCGGGTTGTTAGGGTCAGTCACTGGGTCAGCAGCCTCAACAAAGGAGGGGTTGTTTTGAGTGTGGGTACTTGAGTCATCTCAAGAGGGATTGCCCAAGACTTCTGAGCAGTGCACCATTCCAGGTCACCTAGTCCATGGTTCTAGAGCCAGCAGTTACACGACCCGTACAGTCATCTTGGGGTGGAGCTCAGTCTGTTCAAGGCCGTCCTAGAGGGGGAGGTTGTTAGGTGGAGGACCAGCCCATTGCTATGTATTTTTGGCTAGGCCAGAGGTTTTTTCTTCATATGTCGTGATCATATGTATTATTTTAGTGTGCCACAGGGATGCTTTAGTGTTATTTGACCTTGGTTCTACTTATTCTTATATGTCATCATACTTTGCTCATTGCTTGGAAATGCCTCGTTGTTCTCTTTATATTCTTGTTTGTGTGTCTACACCTGTTGGTAATTCTATTGTGGTAGATCATGTGTATTGGTCTTCTGTGGTTACCGTTGGGGGTTATAAGACTATGGTTGATTTACAGGTGATCTTGGGTATGGATTGGCTATCTCCATAGTATGTTATTCTTCATTGGCATGCTAAGACCGTGATATTGGTTATGCAGGGGTTGCCGAGGCTAGAATGGAAGGGTTCTATTGGTCACACTCCTAGTAGAGTGATTTCTTTTCTGAAGGCTAAACAGATGGTTGAGAAAGGGTGTTTGGCATATCTTGCCTTTGTGAGGAATGTTAATTCTGATACTCCTACTGTTGAATGAGTTCAAATAGTGAGGGAGTTTCCAGATGTGTAGCCTGTAGACCAGTCAGGCATGACACCTGACAGAGATATTAATTTCAGTAATGACTATGTCGGGTACTCAGCCCATATCTATTCCACTGTATCTCACGGCACCAGCAGAGTTGAAGGAATTGAAAGAACAATTCTAGGAGCTATTGGATACGAGTTTCATCAGACCTAGTGTGTCACATTGGGGTGCACCGATGCTATTTATGACGAAGAAAGAAGGTTCCATGAGGATGTGCGTTGACTACAGGCAGTTGAACAAGGTTACCATTAGGAACAAGTTACCACCACCACACATTGATGATTTATTTGATTAGCTCCAGGGTGCTAGGGTGTTCTCGAAGATTGATTTGAGATTATAGTATCATCAGCTGAAGATCAGGGCTTCATACATTCCTAAGATAGCTTTCTGGACCCATTATGGGCATTATGAGTTCTTGGTGATGTCTTTTGGTTTGACTAATACCCCAGTCGCGTTCATGTATTTGATGAACAATGTGTTCTAAAATTATTTGGATTCCTTCGTTATTGTGTTCATTCATGATATATTGATGTATTCCCGCAATAGGGAGGAGCACGAGCAGCATTTGAGGGTTGTGCTTCAGATTTTGAGGGAGAATAACTGATATGCCAAGTTATCTAAGTGTGAGTTCTGGTTAGATTGGATGGCATTTTTGGGCCATATGGTGTCTAGTGATTGGATCAAGTTGGATTCTAAGAAGATTGAAGTAGTCCAGAGTTGGCCCAGACCTTCTACCGCTACTGAGATCAGAATTTTTCTAGGCTTGGATGGGTATTACTATTGGCTTGTGGAATGGTTTCCATCTATAGCAGCTCTATTGACTAAATTAACTCAGGAGTGTGCTTCATTCAAATAGTTAGACGAGTATGAGGAGATCTTTCAAAAGCTCACGACTGCCTTGACCACTACTCCGGTTTTGGTATTACCTTCAAGGTCAGTGTTGTTCACGATTTATTGTGATGCTTCACGGATTAGTCTTGGGTATGCATTGATGTAGGATGGTAGGGTGATTGCCTATGCGTTACTCTAGTTTAATCCCCATGAGAAGAACTATCTAGTCCATGATTTGGAGTTGGCAGCTATCGTGCATGCACTCACGATTTGAAGGAATTATATTTATGGCATGTCTTGTGAGGTGTATACGGATCATCGGAGTCACCAACATCTATTTAAGTAGAAAGATTTGAATTTGAGGCAGCGGAGATGGTTGGAGATATTGTGGAATTATGATATCACTATACTCTATTATATAGGGAAGGCTAATGTGATTACAGATGCCTTGAGTAAGAAGGCGGAGAGTATGGAGAGTTTAGCATTAATTCTGGCTAGGAAGAGGCCTTTAGCTATGGATGTTTAGGAGTTGGCCAACAGATTGGTGAAATTGGATATTTCGGAGCCGAGCAGAGTCTTTGCTTTTGTTGTATCTCGTTCGTTCTTGATTGAGCGCATTAAGGCACATCAGTATGATGATCCCCACTTGCTTGTCCTTAAGGACACAATGCAACACGATGATGCCGAGGAGGTGACTGTTGGTGATGATGGGGTATTGAGGCTTCAAGGTCAGATATGTGTTCCTAATATGGATGGCTTAAGAGAGTTGATTCTTAAGGAGACTCATAGTTCACGGTATTCTATTCACCTTGGTGTTACGATGATGTATCATGATTTGAAGCAGCATTATTGGTAGAGACGGATGAAGAAAGACATTGTTAGTCATGTTGCACAGTGTTTGAATTGTCAACAGGTCAAGTTTGAGCATCAGATACCGGTCATGGCTTACTATATCTCAGAATATTTGGCTAAGATCTACATCTGGGAGATTGTTTGCTTGTATGGTGTACCTGTTTCTATCATCTCGGATCGCGACACTCAGCTTACCTTGCATTTTTGGAGAGTTGTGCAAACGTGAGTTGGGCACACAGGTTGAGTTGGGAACAACATTTCTTCCTCAGACTGACGACAGTCCGAACGGACCATTTAGTTTTTCGAGAATATGTTTAGGGTATGTATTATTTATTTCGGAGGCCAGTGGGATCAGTTTCTACGGTTAGTGGAGTTAGCGTATAACAACAGCTACCAGTCTAGTATCGAGATGGCTCCATAAGAGGCCTTATATAGGAGGCGATGTCGTTCTCCGGTTGGTTGGTTTGAGCCTGGTGAGACTAGATTATTGGGCACAGATTTGGTTTGAGCTGCTTTGGAGAAAGTGAAGTTGATTCAGGAGAGGCTTCCCACAGCAAAGTCCAGGCAAAAGAGTTATGCTGATAGGAAGGCTCGTGATATGGCATTCATGGTAGGTGAGAAGGTTCTACTTAGAGTTTCGCCTATGAAGGGCATGATGTGGTTTGGGAGGAACGACAAGTTGAGCCAACATTATATTAGTCCATTTGAGGTCTTGGAGAGAGTTGGTGGAGTGATTTACATGCTTGCTTTTCCTCCTACACTATCGGAGATTCATCTGATGTTCCATGTTTCCATGCTTAGGAAGTACTATGAGGATCCGTCACATGTGTTGGATTTCAACTCGGTGCAGTTGGATAGGGAATTGATTTATGATGAGGAGTCGGTGGCTATTTGATGTTTGGTTAGTTCCGTTGATGGTTAGGATAGGTTTAGGGAAAGTATTAGGACTTGTTGGTGTGGGGGTCCTAGGGACCTCGGGTGTATTTCAGATGAGTTTCAGAACATTTTAAAATTTGGATAGCAGTATGGTTCTGGTGTTTTTCGCACCTACGAGGTTTGGTCCGCAAGTATGAGTCCACATAAGAGGAGGTCGCAGAAGTGATGTTGGCTGGAAAGCTGGAAGTCCGCATCTGTGGGGGATACAACGTAAGAGCAAAGGCACATCTTCGAGACTTGTTGCGCAGAAGCGGCCCCGGAAAAGTGGGCCTTGGTACACAGAGGCAGAAGGTTGGGATTTTAAGGGAGCTCGCTGGTGCGAGCATTTTTTCGCCGAAGTGACATTTTGACCGCAGAAGCGATAATTGCTAGGCAGTGTTCTTTTAGTCGAGGGTTTGGCCTATTTTATCATATTGAGATTTGGAGCTCGGATTGGGGTGATATTTGAGGCGATTATCACCCACTTGGATTGAGTAAGTGTTCTTAACTTGGATTTGATTATTATTCGTGATTCTATCATTATTTTTGCTTTTGGATGATGAAATCTAAGGAGAAGGTTGAGGTTTTGTAAGAAATTTTGGAGAATGAATATTTGAGATTTGAACCCTGATTTAGAGTCCGTTTTAGATGAAACTTATATATTTGGCCTCATACTGAAATGGATGTTCAAGATTTATGAGTTCTTTTGGGTTCCGAGATGCGGGTTCGGGTTGACTTTGTGTATTTGTGTAAAAGATTGAAGCTTTATTATTTGAGATTGTTTCCTTTGTATTATAAGAAAAATCAAATTATGGTGGATGTCTACTCTTCCTCCATGATCTTCTCAAATGCTTAATGACATATTCAATGACATATTTTTATGCTTAATGACATATTCAATGATATATTTTTCTTCACTTTTCATGCGTATATAAAGGCCTTATAATAGATAGGAAAATACATACAATTGAAGAAGAAATACTCTTCCTTCTCTCTATCTCTATTTCTTGTTCATGTTTTACTAAATTGCTTTTATTTCATAACTTGTTCTTGTTCATGTTTTACTAAAATTACTTTTATTTCATAACACGTTATCAGCACGACTGTGCTCCTATTTTCGTACACCTCCATATAGTCATAGACTGTGCTTTGTGTTTGCTATCCTTATACCAACAATTCTGTGGCTATCAAACAAAATAAAGATAGAATCCAATGGGCTAGATACTAATACAAGATAAGTTTTCATCTTTCTAGCTTATTCATATTTTTATTTTTATCTTCCACTAATCTCAATTTTTTTCTATTTTGCTATGATAACTCACAATAAGCTTTCAGTATTTTATTTCCATTTTGTTATAGCTTAAAAGTGTGTGAGCCCTACATTGGCAAGTATAGTTTTTGCTTATTCTTTCTTGACGTCTGATATGAATTTTTAGTTATCGTTTGGCTATCCTTCAAGGGATCTATTCATGATCCAAATCAAAATGCATGAATATATATTTTGTAATTAAGTTTTGAAACCGATACTCTCTACTTAATTCTTTAACTTATATTTAACGTGTTGAATAGTGCTTACATATATGTGCGCTGATATCAGACAACCAATGTGCCCTTTACCCTTTTCACGCTAAGATGAATGTAACTATGGTAATATTTAATGAATAGAACTAAACTAGTACTATTCCTGCATAGTTGGTTAAATGCATGCATAAACAAATATAATATTGTGGCAGGATAGTTGTAAGCATAATAGATATTCTGATTTACCGTCAATCTTAGCCTTTGACTATCATCTATAATCCATATATTATGATGTGAATTGGATCGCATATGTAAATACTAGAAGTACTACATGAATTATATATATGCTTCCAAGTCCTAGTCTTCATTCTTACTTTATTGATTTGGTTTATCGTTTACAAAATTGGTAAGTGTTCTAACAGATTATCTAGTATTTATTTGAATGCACTTCTATTTGAATTCACGTAAATCTAAAAGTGAAAACACTTAGAAGGAATGAAACGTTTTCGTCCTACAACCTTAAAAAGTGGTTATATTTTTAAATCTTGTTATAACTAATTTTGTTTATGTTTCTGACCACAAGATTGATAATTTAATCTTGTACTTTGGCCTATTATGCAACTAGTTAAGACATATTTAAGTTCTGGTGCACTATAATGATAAGAGTTGGGTTTGAGTCCCAACATATTTTGCCTAACATGCCTTTATATGGGTAAGGCATTGGATTTGAGTCACAATGCACAATATCGATGAAAGAATCATGAAGCCCGCCCTACTTGATATGCTCCATTCAGTGAAGCGAATATGGCAACAATATATGATAAGTTTGAAAGACGACAAAATAATTTTTCATGATTGTATGAATGTACGAAGACATGGCAAGGGACGAAATAATAATTTGTCTTCATTATGGTAACTATAAAAGGAGAACAATTAGGGTTCTCGATGTAATCCTTCAAAAAGGTGAAGGAAATATTTACCATAAAAATGGTATGAAAAGTTTATAAAGCATGTCACAATAATTATACTCCATTTTTTTTAAAGAGAATGTGACTTGTGATAAGCATTGAGAATGCAGACTCATTCCTGAAGGTGAATGTAGCAGTATGTAATAAAAGTAATGAATAAAGACGTGCAATACATGATTGGATACATACCACAACTCCCCTCTAAGGGAGGTTTGAGACAAAGAAAGATAATGAATATTACTGTGTAGTTACATGAATATATCATTGGTCGCATACAGGTGATACGCCAAAAATATTTTGTCATGCCTTATGAAAGTTGTTAAAAGCAAAATTAAAGCAAGAAATTATTTTGCTTATGATGATTTTGAACATAACAATTATTATGATATGATTCTCTTTGTGAAGGAGACATTCATTATATGGATGGTGTGATAAAAGATCTTGTAGTACAAAAGCAGTTAAGAGCTCTGAAAGAACTAATTTGTTACTACCAAGATGAATCAAAATGTTCATGACATTAATATTGTAGTAAGTCTCAAAAGAAACATTTTGATTTACAAATATATTAGCCAAAGTGGTTGGCATATTGAGACTATAAATGAAAAGAAGATTAAATATCTTTATATTACTATAATCATACCGGGTAAATATGAAAGGTTACTTGACTTTTCTTCTATTTGTACTACACAAGTATAAGCATGATGATGCAATCACAAGCTACAAGTAAACTAGAGGTTTACTGAAATAAATATTAGTTGGCATGACCGATTGACCATCTCGGTTCATGATGCGAAAAATTAATTGAAAATTAATTGGCATATATTGAAGAAATATAAGATTCTTCAACAATTGTGCTGCTTATTCTCATGATATACCAGTTAAGGTTGGGATTGAATCCCTTGATTTCTGGAAGGAATAAAAGGTGATAAATATATGGGCCCAGTCACCTTTCATGTGGACCGTTTACTATTATATGATTTTAATAGATGTATCTATTCTATGGTAACATGTGCATTTGTTATCAACTTGCAGTTTGACTTTTGCAAGATTGATTGCTCAAATTATTATAGTACAGTTCCAGAATACAAATCATGATGATTTATCTTGATAATACTGATTTAAATCCAAGTTGGTTTAGCAAAAATTGTATGCCTCCAATTATATCTAAACCATTGGTTATGAGAACAAAACTGCCAAAATAAAATTTGATATGTGATGTATTATTTAATATACAACAACAGTTGTACGCATCTAGCCAAGTTATGATAAGTTCTCCCTATCACAATCGGTTCAGGGTCAGGAACCAAATAATTTCCATCTAGAAATATGAATGTGCTATATGATTTAATTGTTCCACCACAATGCACAAAGATGGATCCCCAAATAAGGCTAGGGATATGTGTTGGTGATCCCAAGAATAGGAGAGAAAATAGGCAGGTGAAAAAGTAATGCATGTAATGAATTATTATGAGTGCATCTAGATCCTCGTACGAGAAAATGTGAACTTGAAGTTTAAGTGATAATTCATTTGCAAAATATTGCCGGACGTATTTGCTGACCCAAAGCTAAATGTCATATTCAGCTGCTAATGCTCCAAATAAAATAAAGTTCATAATGAATAAAGTCTATGGCATGCATGAAGCATAATAGACTAATCAGTTCCAAAGATAAAACTCCTTGAAGAAGGAGAGGAGCAAATGTTCAAGATGGTCATAATAAGGAGGTAAGTGCTCTAAAAGAGCACCACGACATAACACTTCATAAGACCTCATGGGAGAGTTTCAGATACCTAAAAATAATAAGATCAAAAGATCTCAATAAGTTATGTCTTTATTGGGTAATAGTAGAACTGATATAAAATGATCGTCGACGATATTGTTAATATAATGTAGCGCTCAATATTATTAATATTGACGAGGATCTTGAGCTCAAATCTGTCATGAAATTTGGACAGTTTGGTCAAATGAAAAATACGCAATGAAAATTGATTTCACCTGAAAAATATGAAGTTGGACGGATAGTCCCAACACCTGAAAGTATAAAGCCAGTGGAGGTATAAATGTGTTCTTGTGCAAAAAAAAGGTCAAGTCGATAGACATAAAGACGACTTGTGTCACAAGAAGATTTGTAAATATCCTAGCGTTGATTATATAGAGACATGTTCTCCTGTGGTGGATGTCGCCATTTCAGGTTTTAATCTGGCAATACAAGAAAAACGTGATATGCGTATAATGTAAATCATTGAAGGATTTAAATTATTCTGAAGCATATTAAGGTTTCCAAGAAATTTATTAAATAAAGCTTCAAAAATCCTTATACGTTTTGAAACAATCAGGGCGCATGTGGTATAATCCCCTGAGTGAGTACCTGTTGAAAGAAGGGCATAAGAATGATTCAATTTGTCCTTGTGTCTTTATAAAAAGATATAGATCTAAATTTATTATAATCACCGTGTATGTTGATGATTTAAATATCATTGGAACTCCTAGGGAGCTTCCTAAAGCAGTAAACTATTTAAAGAAAGAATTTGAAATGAAAGATCTTGGAAAGACAAAATTTTGTCTTGGTCTACAAATTGAGTATATGAAAGATGGAATTTTTGTTCATCAATCAGCATACACTACAAAAATTTTAAAGCGATTATATATGGATAAAGCACATCCATTCCGACCTCAAGAAAATAATGAAGAGCTTCTTGGTCCCGAAGTACCATATCTTAGTGCAATTGGTGCACTAATATATCTTTCTAACATTACAAGGTTTGACATAACTTTTTCAGTTAATGTCTTAAAAAGATATAGCTCTGCTCCTACAAGGAGACATTGGAATGGAATCAAACGCATATTGCGGTATCTAAAAGGGACTACCGATATGGGATTATTTTATGGCAATGATTGCAGTCCCGATCTTGTTGGTTATGCCGATGCTGGGTATTTATCTGACCCACACAAGGCTCGATCTCAAACAGGCTATGTGTTTACATATGGATGCACTGCCATATCTTGGTGATCGACTAAGCAATCAATCATGGCTACGTCATCTAATCATGTTGAGATAATTGCTATTCATGAAGCAAGTCGAGAATGTGTATGGTTGAGGTCTATAATATACCTTATCGAGACAAATGTGGTTTGAAGTGTGACAAACTACCCACAATTTTGTATGAAGACAATGCAGCATGCTTAGCCCAATTGAATAGAGGATTCATAAAAGGGGATAGGACAAAACAAATTTCACCGGAGTTGTTTTTCACGCATATAATATGACTGATTTGTTCACCAAATCTCTACCGACGTCAACCTTCAAGAAACTAGTGTACAAGATTGGGATGCGAAGGCTCAAGGATGTGAATTGATACTCTCATCAAGGGGAGTTAATGCGTGTTGTACTCTTTTTCCCTTACAAGGTTTTGTCCCACTGGGTTTTCCTTGTATGTTTTTTTTAACGAGGCAATCAAAAGCGTATTTCTAAACATGTGTACTCTTTTTCCTTCACTAGGATTTTTTTTTCCATAGGGTTTTTTCCTAATAAGGTTTTAACGAGGCACATTATCTATGGACATCCAAGGGGGAGTATTATAAGAAAAATCAAATTATGGTGGATGTCTATTCTTCCTCCATGATCTTCTCAAATGCTTAATGACATATTCAATAACATATTTTTATGCTTAATGACATATTCAATGACATATTTTTCTTCACTTTTCATGCGTATATAAAGGCCTTGTAATAGATAGGAAAATACACACAATTGAAGAAGAAATACTCTTCCTTCTCTCTATCTCTATTTCTTATTCATGTTTTACTAAATTGCTTTTATTTCATAACTTGTTCTTGTTCATGTTTTACTAAATTGCTTTTATTTCATAACACTTTGGCTTTATTTGATGTTATTGAGTTATTTTTTACTAGATTTGAGCCGTTCAAAAGTCGATTCGCGTAGGAAAGCAAGAAGGTAAGAATTCTACCTATTTGTGATTATATTTCAAGGATCTACATGAATTTCTACATATTAAACATGGAATTTAGAAAGGAAATTTGGGGTTTTTGTCTACACTTTAAGAGAATACACTTTGCGGTTTTGACTATCGATTTGGACCGAAATTTGGAAACTAATAATATATTTGGACTCGCTAAATTATGGGTCATCGGATTTTGCTAATGATTTCGAAATTTGGGTGCGCAGGCCCCGGTTGACCTTTTGGGAATTCTTTAAAGATGGAAGCTTTATGGATTGGGATCGCTTCCTATAGCATTGTTTGACTTTCTTGGATGATGTTTGGCTGGAATTTGCATTATTGAAGGACTGAGGTTTTGACGCAATTTATGGTTGAAGCTAGCCCGGAAAGAGGTAAGTCTCTTGGCTAACCTTGTTAAGAGTTAAACCCGTAGGATTTGACTTGAGTGCTATGAGTTTAAGGTATTGGAGGTGGTGTATATACGTGGTGGCGAGCCGTATATGCACTTACCTTATATCATGCTTGGTGTATAATTGAGATACTTTATGCCTTGTTGTGATTATGTGCTCATCCTGAATAATTATTTGTTTGGCTTATATGACTACGTTCGCTCTCTTATTCATGTTAGAGCTCTTATTTATGAAGGCATGGGAACATGTTCTTGATATGTTGAACTTCTTGAATCATTTGTAGTCATATAGAAATTTTATTTACATATCTGCATGATTATTGTACAAGTCTTTGTGCATCTTTATTCTATTGATTCTTGGGCATATGCATATATATTACATTTGGATACTTGATTTGGATTGAAATTGTTGCAAGAGAGGTAAGGTCATGCGGTTGAAGTACAATTATGGCATAGGACATGATGAGCAGATATTTGATTATTAGTGATGCTATAAAGCTCTTCTTTGCGCTTGGATTTGATTCAGTCCCTCTGGAGTCAGGTGATAACCCATGTTAATTTGGGCCATATGAGTGTGGTCGGTACATGGATTTTATACCAGGTTGATACATGAATTTTATATCGGGTTATTATGATATATGAATTTTGTATCAGGATACATGGATCTTGTATCGGGGTAAATGGATCTTGTACCGTTTTGAGCATGCATTCATATTCTTTATTCATTTAGAGGCATTCATTTAAATGTTAATTGTTGCATGCCATGTATCATGCTAATTGGGAGCCTCGACTCCGTTGATTGAAGCATGCCAGCCTTACTTGCCATACTTGACTAGTGTTATGATTATCTGTTAAGGTGGAAAAGCATGCTTTAGGTCTTTCGTCTGTTTTATAACATGATACATGTTGATCATGAAGATATTTATTGTTCCTGCTCCAGGCTTGTTACTATTTCTATGTTGTAAGTATTGAGATGCATCTAGCCTTGCCACTACTTTTTTTAGGTTATACTTGATACTTATTGGGTACCGGCTGTAGTGTATTTATGCTATGCTTCTGCACCTTTTTGTACAGTTCTGAGGCTGGTATTGCAGTACCATTTGAGCTGAGTAGGAGTGTGCATTGGAGACTTCATGGTAAGCTGCCATACTGCTTCGACCTGGAGTATATGGAGTCCCCGTCCTAATTTATCTATTGTCTATTTTCTTTCTCGCAGGCAGTTGTCATCATGTATTCTAACTTTTACTTATTTAGTAGTTGCTCGTGTATTTGTGTTACCTAGTTCTTGGGGTTGTACTGTTTTGATCGTGTTTAGGCCATGTTATACTTGTATTAAATACTTTACTGCTTTGATATTATTCATGCTTTTGTTATGATATAAATCTATATTTAAACAAAATTGGACTTTATTCTGTTGATTGGGAGTTGGCTTGCTTAGCAAGTACGACTAGGCACCATCATGGCCTAAGGTGAGATTTTGGGTCGTGACAAGTTGGTATCAGAGCTCTAATTTCATATAGGTCTCACAAGTCACGAGCAGGTCTAGTATATTCCTATGAATCGGTACGAAGATGTCTGTACTTATCTTTGAGAAGCTACAGGATGTTAGGAAATTTTCCTTTCTTGATTCCATATCGTGCGACTTTTTCTCGACTTTATGCCTATATCTTCAATTCCCTCATACTTGTTTGCATGCAATATTGAAGACTCGTTATCATTTAAGATACGATAATTTGTGGTGATGTTGCACCTGTGGTATGGGATGTTTATCCGGCGTTGAGGGTTGACTACTATCATCGCTTTATGGGGGGTTTCCATCTGCAACTACCCCAGTATTGGTGTTGCCTACGGGTTCGGGGTCTTGCATGATATATTATAATACTTCATGTGTTAGTTTTGGCACAATATTAGTGCAGAGTGGTAGGGTGATTGCTCGCGTGTCTCGATAATTGAATCCCCATGAGGGAACTATCTGGTTCATGATTTGGATTTGGCATTTGTTTTGCCATAGGCATTTGGCTATTAAAGTTCTGACCTTGGTATATAGAATTATGAAATTTGGGCAGCTTTTAACATAATGGAGTTCATGCTTGTGTGCACGGTTGTCTTTTTTGAGTGTATTAGAGCTCTTTAGTATGATGATATACATTTGCATGTCCTTAGGGATATGGTGTGTGGGGTGGTTCTAGGGAGGTGGTTCTTAGTGAAACAGTGTTTTGCAACTTTAGTGTCGGATATATATTTCCCGTGTTTATGGTTCGACGAAGATGATCATTGAGAAGGTTCGTAGTTTATGGTATTTTGTTCGTACGGATGGTGTAGAGAAATATTGTGATTTGAGGCAGCATTTTCGGTGATGGAGGATGAAGGGGGACATTAGTAGGCATGACTCGTGGTGTCTGATTATTAGCATGTCAAAGATGAGCAATACGGGGTGAGTGCTTTACTTCGAAATGTGTCTATTCCTACGTGGACTTCTTGAATCATGCTTCGAGGAAGATTACATGACTATCACGAGGTTGATTATACATTTGGGCTGATGATTTAGAATGTGTTATGATTAGTGCAACATGGGCTTATGAGTAATAGTGTGTGGTCATGGTAATCAAGGAGGAACGGTCATCGTGTGTTCTTGGGTTATGTGATTGTGGCGGAAGGCCAAGTGGGGGATCCTATCATTGACGTTTGAATCACGTGGTCATGTGTGGTTGTATTTCTGGACTTCAGGGCGCGTGTGGATTAGTTATGGCTTAAGGATGACTTCGAGCATGGAATTTGCTGGAGGCGTGTTGTATTTCACCTAGTTGTCATATGTAGGTTATGGAATGGCTCAAGTTGGATAGTCCTTTATGGATATAGTATGTAAGGGAAAGGGTTCGCTTGGTTGTTTCTTCATGAGTATTCATGTGCTAACACAGCACTAATCGTTCGGCATGGTTGGCTATATATTCGTGTCTAGCATTGATTGGGTGGCTATCGAGAGTGGTTCTAGTGAGTTCAATCTCTTCAGAGCAATTTTAGGTACTATTGGGTTTATAAGAGAGAGTAAAGTGGCTTACGAGTCTTAGGACCACAAGCTTTCACAGAAGGATCACTTGGGATGAGCTTCGATCGAGGTCCATAGTATATTGGGAAAAGAGTAGTGTTTCCATGAAGGTGGGTCATGATTAATCTGAAGAAGTTGGTTCCGTTTAGTAGTGTCTTGGATTAGTATGGCAATAGAGATGATCAATTCCTTTGGTAAAATAGGACTTTATAGATGTTTTGTGGCAATACCTTTCGCGTCTGGCAATCTGCGTGACTTGGTTGATTTAGAGAGATTCAGTTTTGATGGCTTGGTTAGGTGTAAATAGATTTCAAATAGTGGTGATGATTTGTCACGACTTGAGGTTGATGTATTCTACGCGTATGGGGAGGTTATTGTGTGTTGTGATTTTTTTCCAAAACTGAGTTTAGCAGAAGATTTCTGACCGATGGAGTGTATATCATATTCGTGATTCAAAGTTTATAATGGGACTCTCGTATTTTTGTGTTGAGATATGATAGATGCGGTTAGCCGTGTGATATTGAGATTTAATGGACAAGGTTGAGATTTGGTTTTGAGAGGAATGTCATGAGTTCTAGAGAGCATGGAGGATTTCAGATGTTTAAGAGAATGCTAGCACTATCTTGTATCGCTTGAGGAGAGTGTGTGTGGTAGAGACCCATTGTGTCGATTTGCGGATGTTTGGCGAGTACTACAGAGATCGTGTGGATGGTGACCGTGGATGTTTGGATTGTTGCTACTTGGTACGGAATGTTTAAGAAAATATTTCCTGTAAAGGCAATTGTGTATGCGTGATGTATTAGTCATTTAAGTGAGAGATATATAGAGATCAAGTATGGAGATTTGTATTCTTGAGGTTTTGTGACTTGATCTTGTGGAGGCAGATTGTTCCATTAGTTGTGGATTGTGAAAGTGTATCAAGGGCTAGACAGTTGATTGTATGTGTCATTGATGAGATCATTGTAGATTTTAGGATGTTATTTACCTATTTTGGGATGATCAGAATCCGTTTTAGGCCCTATTGGTAGGCCTAATGATGATGAGTATTCTATACTAGATTGAATTTGCTTACTCGGCGCAGCTTTTGCTATGGACATATCATCGGGTAGAATGGATCATATTCTTGCCCTGAACTATTTCATGTGTTAGTCTCTTATGCCATGATGGATTGTGAAGCTACTTGACTATTTATACGCATGTTGTAGTTCTGTTTTGGCCTCGTGACATTATATGAGCGAGATGTCTCTTAAGATGTTGATTTGCGTATTGCACCTCAGGCGTGCTTATCATTTATGCAGCATGTTATGCTATTTGTCACTCATGGTTATGTTTATGCACGGTATGTGCTAGTTGTTGATAAACATGTATTTGGTAAGCATGATGATTTTAGGTCAATGAGTATTCCCTTGTGGAGCGGTATGATGATTGGATCGGGTTGCATGCCATAGTAGTGTTTTGTTTGGATGCAATTTATATTGCTTACTCCGGTGTATTGTTTATTCCTTGTGGAAGGGATTCACAGCATTGTGCTTTTGTGATTTTATCTACTAGGATTGTTGGACAAATCTCTCATTTGGTTCTCTTTTCGTAATTGGCTACATTTGAGTTGTCGCTTGTTTCGTGCATGGATTGTGTCGTATGCGGTTCTAGATGAGAGTTGGTATGGCTTGTTGGTCCGGAAGTTTGTACTGGTTGAGATGAGGTTATTAGATGTAAAGTTAGTGCAATCGAAATTGGATAATGTGTGTTTAGAAGTAGAATGTCACTTGTTAGCTCCGATTTTAGTAGTGGTATTTGCCGGGGGAAAGAACTCCATGGCTTGTTAATTGGACAAGTGGTTATGAGTTTCTGTAGGTCCCTTTCATCGTTAGCAGAGTTGTGAAGGTTTGGAAAGAGGTTCTATTTGATATGAGGTATATTACCGGTATCGGGTTTGGTAATAGGCAACTATTATGGTCAGAGAGATATTGCTAAGAGCATTTGAGCGATGGGGTATGTCATGTGGTTACATCTTGGGAGGATATATATAGTTTGATATAGATGGTTAAGATTGATACAGTGGATATATGCAAGAATCAGAGCTAGGAAGAAGTTCTGGATATTGGAATTTTGTTTTAAGGACTGTAAGCTAAAGTGGAAGGAAGAATCTTCAGTCAGATTCTGTTAATGGACTTATATGGAGTGAGGTGATGTGAGATCACCCATGGGTACATGTATGATGATCTATACAGTCTGGGCAACATTAGAACGACTCTCGGCACATTCGAGGATGAACTAATATTTAAGTGGGGGAGAATGTAACGACCCGACCAATCGTTTTGAACATTAGTATTTTGTTCAGCAGTTTAAGACCTTGAGTAGCTTCATATGATGTATTATAACTTGCGTATATGGTTGGTTTTGATGTTCGCAGGGTTCGAGATTAATTTGATAGGATGATTCTCAATTTGGAAGTTTTAAGTTAGAAGAGTTTACCAAGGTCTAAATTTTGAGTAAAAGACCTCGAAATCGGGATTTGATGGTTGCAATAGGTTTATGATATTTTTGACTTGTGTGTATGTTTGTATTTGTATTTGGATGTTCCTAGAAGGCATTTGCTCTTTTTGTCGAAAGTTTGCAATTTGAAGAATTGGAAAGTTCATAAGTTTGACAGGGAGTTAACTTTGGTATTATCGTACTCGGATTGTGGTTTTGAGACCTTTTATAGGCTCTTTTTGTTGATTAGAACTTGTGTGCAATGTTTGGTTGTGATCCGGAATGTCTAAGTATAATCCGGACGAGTTCGGCAAAGTTAGAATGTTTGAAAGTTAAGAGAATAATTTTGATCTTCGATTCGCGGTTTTGATGTAAATTCTGGTGTTTTTAGCCTTTGGGTAAGTTTAGATATTTTATTTTTACTTGTTGGTATGCTTGGATGGGGTCCCGAGGTGCTCGAGTGTGGTTCGAGATAATTTCGGACTATTTTGGTTGAGTTTGCATTGCTGGTTTTTCTAGTGCATTCGATGAGCATCATGATCGTGGAAGAAGCTTCGTGATTGCGTAATGTGTTTTGGACGCCAGTGATTTGTTCATTGCGTTAGTGATAAAGTGCTCGCATTCGCGAAGAGGAGATGTTGGCAGGCATGAATTTGTGAAGTGCATTCGTGAGTAAAGATACGCGTTCGTGTTGAGGAAGCATTAGGTGAGAGTTGGTATACGCGTTCGCGATGGGTAGAGCACGTTCGCGAATGAGAGATTGGAGTTGGGGATGGGCAATATTTCATGGAGATTTTCACACAAGGAAAGAGGGTAAGTGATCTTTACCTATTTATGATTATATTTTAAGGATCTACATGGATTTCTACATATTAAACATGGAATTTTGAAAGGAAATTTGAGAGTTTTTGTCTACACTTTAAGAGAGTGTATTTTGGGATTTTGACCATCGATTTGGATCCGGATTTGAAAACTAATTATTTATTTAGACTCGGCAAGTTATGGGTCATTGAATTTTGGTATTGATTTCGGATGTCGGGCACACGGGCTTGGGTTGACTTTTGTTGATGTTTTGGAAATTTTTCAAAGGTCAAAACTTTATGGATTTGGATCGCTTATTTGACTTCCTTGGATGATGTTTGGCTTGGATTTGCATGATTGGACAGTTAGAGAGAAGTTTTGACGTGATTAGTGGTTGAAGCTAGCCCAGAAAGTGGTAAGTCTCTTGGCTAACCTTGTTAAAAGGGAAACCCTTAGGATTTGACTTGATTGTTATGAGTTTAAGGTATCGGAGGTGATGTATATACGTGGTAGCAAGCGTATATGCACTTACCAAGTTTATATCATGCATGGGGTAGAATTAATATACTTTATGCCTTGTTGTGATTATGTGTTCATCTTGATTAATGATTTGTTTGGCTTATATGACTACGCTAGCTCTCTTATTCATGTTAGAGATCATGCCTAGGTTTATGATTATTTATGAAGGAATGGGAACTTGTTCTTGATATGTTGCACTGCCTGAATCATCTGTAATCAAATAGAAATTTTATAAGCACATATCCGCATGATTATGGTTAAGTCTTTGTGCATATTTATTCAATTAATTCATAGGCATATGCATAAATATAACATTTAGATACTTGATTTGGATTGAAATTGTGGCACGAGAGGCAAGGTGGTGCAGTTGAAATACAGTTATGGCACAAGACATGATGGGCGGATATTTGATTATGAGTGATGCTATTAAGCTCCTCTTTGCGCTTGGATTTGGTACCATCCCTCCAGAGTTAGGTGATAGCCCATGCTACTTTGGGTCATGTAAGCGTGGTCGGTACATGGATTTTATACCGGGCCGATACATGAATTTTTTATCGGGTTATTGTGATACATAGATTTTGTATCGGGATACATGGATCTTGTATCTGGGTACATAGATCTTGTAACAGTTTGAGCATGCATTCATTTTCTTGATTCATTTAGAGGCATTCATTTAAATGCTAACTATTGCTTGCCATGTAAACATGCTAGTTAGGAGCCCCGACTCTGTTGATTGAAGAATGCCAACGTTACTTGCCATACTTGAGCAGCGTTATGATTATATGTTGAATCGAAAAGGCATGCTTTAGGTCTTTCGACTGTTTTATATCTTGATACTTGTTGATCATGAGGATATTTACTATATCAGCTACATGCTTGTTATTATTGCCGTGTTGTAAGTATTCAGATGCATCTAGCATCGCCACTACTTTTTTTAGGTTAGACTTGATACTTACTGGGTATCGACTGTGGTGTACTCATACTACGATCCTGTACATTTTTTAACAGGTTCTGAGGTTGTTATTGTGGTACCCTTTTAGCTAAGTAGGAGTGTGTATTGGAGACTTCGTGGTGAGCTGACATACTTTTTCAACCCACAACACATGGAATCCCCGTCCTTACTTATCTCTTTTCTATTTTCCTTCTCACCCATAGTTGTGATCATGTATTTAGACTTGTACTTATTTGGTAGTTGCTTGTGTACTTATGTCACCTAGTTCTTGGGGGTTGTACTGTTTTGGTCGTGCATAGACCATGTTATACTTGTATCAGATACTTTACTACTTTGAGATTATTCATGCTTTTATTATGATGTAACTCTGTTAATTAAAAAAAATTGGACTTTATTATGTTGATTGTGAGTTGGTTTGCTTAGCAAGTACGACTAGGCACCATCACGACCTGAGGTGAGATTTTAGATCGTGACAAAAAGTTGCGAGGAAAAAACAAAGAAGAGGGAGGTTATTTATAGATTTTTAAAAGAATAAAGGGTTTAATTATTCATTTTTTAAGAATTGGGGGGGGGGGGGTATTTTCTAAAATTGGGAGGCCAAAAGTGCCTATTTTAGTAAAAATGACCATTGAGCAACGGTCAAGGCCAATTCTGAACATTGCCAATGGATCAAATCACTTTTTTATTTAAAATTGGACTGTTAATATCGGGCGGGAGCCAGCTAATTAATCGGTAACACATTATCGAGCACCGAAGACCCGGTGCCTAAGAATTAATCGCAATAGGCCCCCTCCCCCTGCCGTAACATAGCCCCCTTGTACCGGTCTAGTTAGGTCTGTACCGTAAATGGGTTGACCCAGCCCGTCAGACACATATACTTCAACCTAGTTATCTTAATTATTTTTCAATACTAATAGTGCATCAAGAAGTGGTGCATCTCTTATTTAGGTAGGGTTTCGATTTGCATGTTATACTAAGGCCTCATTTGTTTTTATTAAGAATAAGACGTTTGAATCTGAATACACATCTGAATATTAAGATGCGCAATAAGATTTAGACGCCTGAATCTGAATACACATCGAATATTAAGATGTTAATTAAGAACTGGATGCTGAATAATTAAGATTGTTTGTTTTCTTAGCATCTGAAGGTATAAAAATTATTTTTATTTAAAAATTAATAATATAAATTCAAAATAAAATACTAATTAATCTAATATTACATTAAAAAATATTTTTAAAAAGTATAGTGATTGATGGTGGTGATGGCTAGCGCTGCTGGTTGCGGGTGCTAATTGGGGTTGTATTGGTGGTAGTATTGGCTGATGGTATGGTTGTGGGTAGTAGTTAATGGTGATGATGGATGGTAGTAGCTGTTAACAACAGTGGTTGATGGAGGTTGTGACTAGCAACGGTAGTTAGTGATATATAATGGTAGTTGATGGTGATAATGGTTAGTAGTAATGGGTGGTTGTTATGGCAATGGTGGTTGGTGATGATGGTAGTAAATGGTGATTAGTGGTGGTGACACCTGAGTGTGGTGATTGACAGCGATGGTGGTTGTGACTAATGATGATGGTTATGAGTGCCGGTGGGGGTGGTGGTAGTCTATAATGGGCGGCGGCGGCGGCGGTAGGTGATAATGGTGGACATCAATGGCAGTGTGATGGTGTTTAGCCATGAAAGCGTATGGAGTAGTGGTGAAATGTCATTATTGTATAAATTCTTGAAGATACAACATCTCAATGATATTAAGACTTTGTTATAAATCTTAGTCATTAAGATATATTCAGACCCATTAATTAATTGTAAAATTTTAAAAATAAATGAACTTAATGGTTAAGATCTAAAGGATTAAAATTCAGATCTAAAAAACAAGCACACATACTGACCGAGACCTCCGTTAAATTAAATGGAAACACATGAGGCCTAAGAAAACCTTGTTAAGTCGAAGAAAATGCCATGGAAAGAAGACACTACAAAAGTCGGCAGGTACAGCCGTGTGGGACATTGAACCAATGCTTCCATCTTGACAATGACTCTGGAAATCCGTGCTATCCCATCTCTATATAAAAGTCAAGAAGCTCAGCATCCTTTGTCTTACGGGATTTGTTTTCAAACAAACATTCCTATAAGCCCGGCCTAATCACATTGACAGAGCCTAAGAATGAAGGTGATTAAGTTGGACAAATTTAACACTCGTATAGCAAAAAATGACGATTGTATTCTTTACCTTGAAAATAATCATTTATGTTGATTGCAGATCTTTAATTGGTTCCAAAGCAAGAAGAATGGAAAGCAAGGGACCAACAAACAAAAAGCAGTGAGAGTTACAAGTAAGCTTTCATGATTTCCTTTGATTTCTTCATTAGTTTTGATCCTTCGTGTGTTTCTAATAAGTGTTTTGTCCTTAAAATAGATCATATGTTGCATCAACCCATTAGAGAAGAATTCAGTGACTGGCCTATTGAACTTCTTGCTATTGGTACATTTGGAAATAACAGTTTGAATAAAGATGTTGGGAACTTGAATCATCAGCCTTATCACCTAGAAGAGCTTACACCTGAAGAAGTTGGAGAACTTCAAAAAGAACTAAAACTACTACTGTGTGATAGTACTTCCCCTGATCCGGCTAAAGGTTCAACGAAGGATCTCGAGAAATTCTTTGACTGCCTACAAAGTTTGGAAGATGATAAAGAGAATCATCTCAAGCAGAGTAACAGTATTGTATGTGGCAAAAAACAAGAAGTTCAATTGGAAAACACAAACAGTGGCATAAGTACAAAGACATTGTCTTATCTCCTTGAGAAGGCATTTGCCTGCAGAGGTCGATTCACAGTCCCTTCCCCCCCTCTTTTGAGAGATCCCATTTCTCAGTCAAAGTTTGAGAAATTAAGATTGGAGAAGGTTTGTACACTCTATGAATTGAACTTTTAAAAAAACCTTACAAAAGATATGTTATATTCCCTCCATTTCATTTCATACGGTTGTATTTAAAAGAACTACTTTTGCAATATGCCAAAAGTATCCTTAAAACTTGTATTTCTAAACGTGCCATTATATTTATGTGGCTATAAGGGCATTTCGCTAGTGGTAAAATGAAAAGTTCAAATTTAAAAAGTTCCTAAATATTCTTTTCGTAAAAGATTAAAAAGCAAAGTGTATTAAAAAATATGAGAGGGAGCATATGGTATGACATTAATCTTGTAACTGTTCCCTTTTCTTATTTCTTACATGTTTACAAACTTTGCAGCATGTTGATTAATGTGCTGGATATTTATATGTTTTGGCTGGGTCAAGCATGTTTTTTCAAGGAATCGTCCTGGATCTCAAAGTTCAAGTAGACAATGATAGACATAATCAATCTTGAACTGTACTTATAGTTGCTTTAAATTTTGGTTGTGAATAGTTGATCCTTTCATCAACATATTTTTAAGGAGACCTCATCTATTTATGTATTGATCTTCTGTTCTTATGCAGATTTTATTTTCACAAATAAACTTAGTGATTTTATTTTAAAGGTGAGAAATAATGCTATCTGCAGATTCTGAGGGCCATAATTCACAAAAAGATATTCCGGCAAGCATCCAGTCCAAGGGGTGACATGAAAAAGAAATACTTGGACAATGGAAATATACTTGAGATTGATAGTGAAGATGAAGCATTTGAGACTGTGAAGGATAGAAATAAATGGGACAACTCTGATTCTGATTGTAAGTTTAATGATGAACATAGATAACTCTCCATCTACTATTTACATTAACATGACAAGCACTTGCAAGAAGCTCTCAGGATGAATACCTAAACAAATGAAATCTTCTAGTTTTGGGGCTAATAACTTTGTGAGGATGTAAACTTTGTTCATTCTTGTTGTGCAGTTATTGTACTAGAGATATGATTGATCTATTCCATAGCCAGTTCTTGGAAAGATGAGGTAACACTAAACTTGATATATTGTATTTGTATGTCATCAGTCATTATCCATCAAAACTTCTCATCAATGTTTATTGCTTTTGCAGATTCAATTCTGTTCCTTTTGGCTGTACAAAATTCAAATTCTTATAAGATTTTGGTAGCGGTGAATATGTTGCCACTGCATGATATGGAAGAGTTGACAGGCACCATCCCACGACAAAACTAAACTTCATTCACGGTCCTGTTCTAATGGGACATGATTTTTTTCCATGGCTTCTGCTTTTTCCAGGTTGTAAGCTTAGTGTTTTCAAGATGAGAGAAAATATAGGGTGTATTTTTAAATATTTTAGCAGATCTAATAAAAGGTGGGCTTCTTTGATGCTCCGCAGAGACGGTAATCTTTACTTTTACTCTAATATAGTCACTATTTTAACATCCATATTCTATTCAATTCAAAGAGATAGATTATGTGTAAGTGTAAGATTGAAGCTTTACATAGAGAATATCTGCATCGGTAATCTGAATACAGTAAACTATAGAGAGAAAAATTGAAATTGCTTTATGTTACATGGTCTCAAGAATGATTAGTATCCGATATGAGTGTGTGATTTTTCATAGAGTTATTTTCAGATTTAGTAACACTTAGTGCATGTTGAAGAATCCGCAACCATGTCACACCAGTTTGACACAGATATTTCAAAACAAATGAAGCATCCATGTAACATAAAATCCGCAACTATATCTTAGTTTTTTATCTAATTGGATACTTTTACAACAAATCCTTTCGGCCTCGGGGCTTCTTTGATGATCTTCAGAGATTCCTTTGTAAGATGCCCTTCATAAGCCTCTACTGGGTAGTCATAAACAAGCACTTTGTCAACTAATTAATTCTTTGTAGAGCTCATGCATTGATCATTAGCCGGAGAAATTGAGCCTCCCGGCTAACAAATCACTTTTCAGAAGTTGAAATCCATCCAGTTAACTTTCTATCTCTTCTATCCTCTTTATGGCTTCCTTCATGTCAATTCTCTTATCGTGGTCGCTTTCAGTGCAAACAGCTCCTATATAAAGGAGCGTCTCCATCTTTTCAAGAGAATCTTTTGCTGTTGCTATCTGTGGATCAATCATTTCTGATACTCTCTTCTCTTCAACTGCTGACTGCGCCCATTGCACAACATCGGTTCCACACTTTTGGTTGCTGAGATACTGTGAAGGGAATTTCCCAGTAAGGATTTCAAGAATTATGATTCCAAGACAATAGACATCACTTTTTGGAGAGATTTGTTGGTTTATTATGGCTTCAGGTGATTTATAAGCAAAAAGGGATTGGACAGCTTGTGAATTGTTGATTAGTGGGTAAAAAGCATAATCTGTGAGAAGTGGTTCATTATTTGCAGTAAGAAGAATGTTGCTAGACTTAAGGTTCCCATGAGGTACATCATATGATGCAAACTCAGAATGAAGAAATTTCATTCCATTGGCAACTCCATGGATGATTTTCAGGCGAGTAGGCCAATTTAACTGAGCATGTGCTATGCCGCGATCACCTGAAAATTCCGTCCGGCTAAGATCTCAGAAGATAAATAAACACAAAAAGAGTATATATTATAGAAGCAGCTCCGAAATGGACATGTTAAATATATAATGTGAAAATTACTTTGAGGCACTCTAAGAGTCCAATTTAACAAAATTCTGGAACTTCATAATTATTCAAACATCTACAGTTGCACTATTTCTATCTTTTTCTTTTCCGGGGGAGGGGGAATCAATGACAAGAAATAATGCAAATGTTTAGCGCTATCTAAGAACATTTTTATGAACTATGTGAATGCTGAGACTTTAAAAAGAATCATTCCAAAGGAACTTGAAAAAAATAACAGACTAATTTGATAAAGATAAATGATATCTCCATCATGAGATAATCTCTACTTATGCACATGAAAAGAAGAAAAGAAGCTAGCATCAAGATAAGTTGTACACAAAATGGGCTGTTTTCATGGACTCCTTAACAATTACAAAAAGATAGAGAGCCAAAGAAGTCCATACCATGTAACAAATACAACAGGCTGCCTTTTGGAATGTACTCAGACACCACCAGCTTCTCCTCTTTCCTGTAATGGTATGCCAATGGTTGCAATAAATTCCTGTGCCTTAACTTGGCAAGCTTTCTGATCTCTGTATCAAAGCTTTCCTTATTCAATTTGTTTATCTCCCTCAACCTCTTCACAACGAGTGACAAACCATTTCCCAGTACTGCCTTATAAGCTGATCCTAATCCTCCATTCCCGAGGACTTCAGCTGATGCCTTCATCAAATCAGGCAACCCAAATATACCTCTTTCTTCATTTACCACCACAAGATCACCCATATCGCTGCCACTTCGCGAGCGTCCTCTCCTTGATGAGCGCATGGAGTTGCGCAAGCTCATGCTTCTTTTGTTTGAGCTTGGAATATTCAGCTTCACAGATTCATCAAGGTTCTCTTTTTCAAGCTTTTCGAAGTGATCTTCCTTGCGCTTTGTCTTAAAAAATATAGCCACCAATAACAAAACAACCACTAAGCCTATAATTATCCATTTTATGCTGGAACCTTCAGATTTTTCCCCTGAGGCTGCAGCCTTGCATTCTCTCCCTAATTGTTGTCCACATAGCTCTGGATTTCCTTGAAAGGGGTCTGAACCAAATCTTGACAAAACTTGTGGGATTTCACCTTGTAATTTATTGTTTGACAGGTTGATAGATATCAGAGTCCCCTGTGACAAAGATGGAATTGTTCCTGAGAATTCATTATTCTCCAGGTGAAGTTCTAAAAGATATTTCAAACTAGCTAAAGAATCAGGAATTTTCCCTAAAAACTTGTTTCGCGAAAGCCAGACTTTCCTGAGAGATGACATTTTGGAGAAGAAATCCCCAGGGATTTCCCCTGTAAACTGATTCCCATCAATGAATAGAGACTTAAGGGCACCAAGAATAAAAAATTCAGGAATGAACCCTGAGAAAGAGTTGTTTGCAAGATTGAGCACTCTAAGGCCTTGAAGGCTAACCAATGAATCAACATCAATATCCCCTGAGAGGCCAAATCCACCAAGAATTAGACCTTGGACAACATTTTTATCACATTGAACACCAACCCATTTCTTGTTATTGTCACAAGGATTTGTTCCTTTTTTCCAAGAGGAATCAAGAGCTGAGGTATTTGTTAACAATTCTTTAAATTCAACCAGGGCCTCATCACCTCCAATGGAAAAACAAGGAGGTGGATGTGATAGAAAAAGGAGGAAAAAGATTAAGGAAAGAAGGTAGGGGAAGAGGACAGCGGCCATAATTGTGGAGAAACAATGTGCCGCTGTAAATAGAGAGAGAATTTCTCTGATTTTTTTCTTAATAGGTGTGTCATGGTGTGTGTTTGAGGGAACTAAGGTGGGTGGTGTAATATTTGACAAAGATTTGTTGTCAGAGTTGAATACTCCTAGTGGACACAGAATGCTTGTCTAAGAACAGATTCAGAATGATGGATAGAAAGAGAGGTGGACCTTGCATTTACCTTGTCTATGGTGTAGAGGCATAGTCGCTAATTAGGGAAAATTTGACTATATATACACCCATATCATTATGAAGAGAATCTAATACAAATGGTGAGAAGATCAGGATGGTCTAACAATCCCCTTGCAAAGTCAAGGTGGACTTGCCATTTATTTTGTCTATGAGAAACTAAAATCTCGCCGCAGACAAAGGCATGGTAAATGTATCTGTCAATTGATCTTTGGCATGGTAAATGTATCTGTCAATTGATCTTTGGTAGAAAGGAATTGAATTTGAAGATTTCCTTACAACTTTGTCTCGCACAAAATGAAAAATCAATCTCCACATATTTGGTTCTCGAGTGAAAAATAGGATTAATGGAGAGATAAGCAGCTCTAATATTGTCACACCATAGAGTTGGAGCTTGTGGGACTTGAAAGCCAAGCTAAAAAAGAACTGATTGTGTCTGAGTTATTTCAGTTGCAGCATCTGCAAGAGCCTTGTGTTGCTCCCAAATGCACGTGCAAGTATACGTCGTCAACAAGTAATATATGTAGAGTGTCGAACCCACAGAGACTTGTGTTTAACTACCCACTAATTTCACTCAAATTGCTACTTAGTCGGGTTAATCAGAATTGAATGGTGTGATTATAACTATGCAGAGAATGTAACAATTAGCTAGTTAAGCAAGCAGAAAATGGTTGTTGAGAATTCAGTAGAGATAAACATTCCAGGGTTGTGATCGATTCACCAATCCTATTGTGTTCTAATTAACTCTCCCTTTCATGCAATTCGCTTATGGTTGCTAATTAATCGAGTAATTGATCTCGTACTTTTCTCCTGAATTACTCTGCGCCTATTCAAAATAGATTAACGCATATATTCTTATTGAATCAATCTATCAAGAACGCATTAAGATCCCGATATTAAATTAAGCATGCTGATTAAGTATATTCATATCCTAGCCAGAAATCCCTCCCCCACATATCCGCCCTCTACTTAGAGTTAAGATCATGCCCTCTTCAATTCTTCTCTAATTTAGACGTAGCTTTCCCAAGTATAGCATAGATAGTAAACATAACCCAACTGTTGGCCAGACAATCAAGTAATTAAACACAGGATTGAAGAAACAACTATATATTAGCAAATTATAATCAAGGTAAAGTCAACTTCGAACAATAATATTCATGGCTAAATCGCAGCCCCAGAACTAACGGATCTTAGCCACTCATGATAATGTTAAACAGTATCACAAGTGTTGAATTGTTGTAAATACTAAGAAAGATGAAGAAAAACTGAGAATCCTTGCTCCCGAGTGTTTCGTGCTTGTGTTTTCCTTTCAAAGTGGCGTCTCCCCCTCCAAAATAGGTTTAGACTTCTTTTTATTTGAGTTGGGGGTGTGTATGACCGAAAAAGAGCTTGTCCCGAATAAAGTGAGAAAAAATCTCGTCACCTAACGTCCAGGGCAGCGCATCGCATTGGCCCTATGTTGGGCTGTTGCCCAGAATGTTTCAAGACTGGTTTTAGCGCCTAGGCAGCGCGACACGCCGACCTGGGCGCTAGACTGGGCATTTTTTCGCTTTTTTTTTTTTTGCTTCAACATGTACCCTTTCGTCCCACATTGCTTCCGGGTGACTCTTACACATAAAAATGGTCGAATGAGCATAAATCATTACATTACACATACAAAAGCCATGAAATATGAATAAAATGTGAGGCGATATGCATATAAGTATATATAGTTTAAGGCGAATATCAACGCCCTATACTAAGACTCTTGCTCGCCCTCGAGCAATGTAACTCTCAATTATACCCCAACAAACCTCAACTATGGAGGAACAACTCACTTTCAATCATACACTCTACCCTAGACTATGGTCGATACCGATAATCAAGCATAAGCGTACGAAATTTACATTCTTCCCGTTTTAACATGCCACAGTATAAACGTTTTAATTCAACAAATTCAAACAACTTACCCATAACTACCCTACCTCAAGAGCTGACTCGTTACCACTAAGAACCCTTTACTCGCGTAATCACCCAACAAGAGAAGTTAACAACATTACCAATCCGTCATGAGACCACGTGCCCCCACCAATAATGAAGAGACTGAATATAAATGCAGTTCACACATTAAGTATAATTTTGAACATATTTTAAGGACATCATACAACCGAACAAAAGTCACTCACTCTCACAAAGAAGTTCCAAATGATTAACAACACCTCACACACATTGAACATAACTCAATCAAGACGGTTATGTTCAACTCTCAAGTCAAGCAACCACACATTGTTGAGAATTTTAAGCAATAATGCACTAAATGTCATACGAGTCAAACAACTGAGAAAAGACGTCACATAATAGGCTATTCATTTTCACTTAGGCATCACATTTCAAATAAAATACAACATGAAGACAAAGCGCATGCCATAGCTTAATTGTATAAGCACCAAACATGTCAACAAGTATCTAGAACAACTCACTTTTCTTTCTAACCTACTCCTAAAAATATAAAATCAGAATACCCTATTCAAGATGCACCCTTGGAAAAGAATCGGCGCCCAAAGAAAAACCAAGGGAATTACTACCTAATTATCCTAATAAAAGCAAAAGAAATTTTTTTTGGTATTTTTAATCGGACCTTAATCCCTTAAGAAAGTTGTCAAAGAGATCCATCGTTGGGAGAAGTCTGAGCTTTTCTTTTTTTTTTTTCATTTTTTTGGGTTATATTTCAATATGTATCTACTACTCTAAGCTACACTACTACTAACTACAGGTTATTAAAAAGAAAAATAATGACAATGTTTATACCATTACACTACTCAGAAAGTAATTCCCCCGTCCCATACTCATATCATGCATAGTCGTGATGCATATAAAATATCAAAAAAACAGTAAGGTGGAGAGAAAAACTCCCCACAACTCTGACCCATCCGGGTCATACTTGGATCCTTCATCATCAGAACGCCCACCAGCTGAAGCGTCGGGCTCATCATCATCTGCACCAAGCGGGACCAAAGCCATCAGCCTCGTAACCTCAGCAGCAGCATCGCCCTCATCATCCGATCCTTTTTTATATTCTCATCATCGTATGGGTGAATGGGACTGCCAGGCGCGATCCCTAACATCTCATTCGAAACGCAAGATAAGTCATTGCGCAGGTGTCCGTTCCTCATCAGTCACTCCCATCCGGCTCATCATCAAGTTCAGTGAACCATAGATATTTCTGTTGAAGTTCTCCTCACGCTTATTCCGAGCCACTGGTCTCAGCTTGGTAGTGGTATCCAGCAATGATGTGATGCCCATCAAACCCTTCGGAGATTTCACCACGTCATCGTACCCAGGGTACTTAGGGACCTCACGAGATAGCATATACTGTGTCCGAAGATTACCATAGAAATACCTCTTTATCTTCCACCCAAACCGTGTGCGGCCCATCTCTCCAAGAATGATCTCACCAACATTGACCGGCCTCCCAATCATCAGAAAGAAAATCAAGAACACCCGAGCACGAGTGCATTCAGTGTTATGTTTCACAAGCAGCAATCTACCTTGCACAAAATTCCACCACACCTTGGCTATCTTATTGAAATCAACCCAGAGTAGCTCATTATGGGTATCACCCTTGGTCCTTGTCCACTTGGTATTTGAATCTACGCCACAAAGAGTGTGACGAATAGTAGTGTAGCTCGGGCACTTCACAAACTTTGGAAAAAATCTTCGGGTTGGGACAGTCAATCCTAAGAACTTGCACAACGACTCCCTGTCTAGTGGAACCTCCTTTACTCTAGCCCATGACATAAACCTTTGCTCGTTCCAGTTTGCATACAACTCCTTCACCATGCTCAAGTTTGCATGTCCAGGACACTCAAGCAATTTATCCATCTTCAAACTCTTCAACCTTGCTATCACCTCAGGGAAGTTCCTATCCAAAGCGGTCAGATTGATCCCTATCTCAGATACATATCTCCCATACATATCAAAGTTGTGATACCATTGGACAACATCCTCCTAAATCAAATTCAATTTGGGTCGTGTTCCCAAGGGTGCCCTTACGGACCCCTCAGCAACTCATTTTTCTTTTGCTTGCCTCGACGATCCCTCGCCTTGTTTGTGATTTTTAGGAGGAGGAGCAGTAGTAGAGGACTAATCAAGGAATCTGCCTAAGGTTAAAGTCGAAGTCTAAGATGACCCCACACTTAGAACCGAAGGCTCTATGCAATATACTCACGATAGTTGTCCAACAAACACCCAAGTGTTTCACCCCAAAGGTAATGGGTACTCAAGATTTTCCCATGCCACACAATTATATTTTAAATATCTTACCATAAAAAAGCAAGTGGTCGATTATAACAATGAGGCTTAGTGGTATGGTAAGCGAGGAACACACCCCCAATAACTAAAACTAATACGCGACATTAACCTATTCTAACAAGATGATACAACATAAATATTTCATACAAAGGTCGTGGATAGGCTTGTTATGGCATTCCTAACATTGAAAACAAGCTTCGGGGGATGTCAATCCACCCCACACTTAGCCCAAACTAGCATACAAAAACACTCGGCTACTAAACATTCCACACCACTCCTACCTACGATTTCTAAGACTACAATAGAAAATAAAAACACTACTCTACTTTAACCAAAAGAGAAAAACTAATCTACGAAAGCAATAAAAATTGGGTTGCCTCCCAACAAGCGCCTGATTTAACATCGCGGCACGACGCAGGGCCTTGCTTACTCATCAACGAATATCACTTTGTACTTCTGACGATCAATGACACCTCCCCAATAGTGCTTGACCCTTTACCCATTCACCAAAAACTATATTTCTCCATTTAAAGCGCGCAACTCGATTGCACCATAAGGGGTGACTTTCACCACCTCAAATGGACCTGACCACCTCGATATTAATTTCCCAGGATATAGCTTGAGCATGAAATTGAACAATAGTACCTTTTGGCCTGGTTCGAAGTGACGAGGCTTGATATGCCTGTCATGCCATCTTTTGGTTTTCTCCTTGTAAAGCTTAGCATTTTCATAGGAGTGCAGTCTGAACTCATCTGACTCATTCAACTGCAAGATTTCTTCTCGCCCCTAGCTTCCAATTCCATATTCAACTTCTTGACTGCCCAATACGCCTTATGTTCAAGTTCAACCAGCAAGTGACATGCCTTCCCATACACAAGCTTGTACGGTGATTCCCCAATTTGCGTTTTGTATGCAATTCTATATGCCCACACGGCATCATCTAACTTTGTAGCCCAATACCTCCTGTTCACACTCACTATTGTCTCTAGTATTTGCTTATTTCTCTGTTAGACACTTCAACTTGTTCAATTGTTTGCGGATGATATGTAGTGGAAACTCTATGGCGAGTCTCATATTTGGCTAGAAGGTTATTCAATAACCTATTGCAGAAATGTGTTACTTCATCACTAATCAAAGCATGTGGAGTCCCAAACCTTGAGAATATGTTCTTTTTCAAAAATGTGGCCACCACCTTGGCATCATTGGTTGGCAATGCAATAGCCTCCATGTCACGACACCAGTTTCCCACCATAAGATGTCATGATGGCACCTAGTCCCTAAGACTAGGTAATCCCAACATGCACAAAGAAGTAGCGTAAATAATACTAAAACCTCAAATTAAACCTTTACACTATTATAATAAAACTCAAGAGTACAATAGCTAACACTTCCACAAAACCTGGTGGAACAGAGTCATAAGCTCTGCAAGAAAGTACTAATAGTCTCGTGATACAATAATGTTTTGAAATAAGAAATAAACGGTAGAAGTCTAAAATAAAAGGTTGACTCCGAGGCTTGCGGACGTCGAGCAGGAATTTCTTGATGTCTCCAAAAGCATCTACTCTATCAACCTCTAGCATCCGGCATGGGCGGACTTATCTGGTTCTGTACAAAAATGTGCAAAAGCTTAGTATGAGTACACTACAACGGTTCCCGATAAGTATCGAGCCTAACCTCGGTAGTGTAGTGATGAGGCGAGGTCAAGACACCTACTAGGACATAATAAATAGAAAAAAAAAATATAATAATGAGAAGTAATGGAAAGCGGAGAAATGAATGATACTGAAGCAATTTAATAATGTAAACTAATGACAGAATTTTAGGCATAAAGAAAACAAGAAGGAAGCAAACAATAGTAACCCCAAATAATCAAATACGAACAAAACTGGTAAGACAAGGAAGAATAAGAGCAACAAGAGCTGTTCAGCCAATAACTTCTTTCAACATGAGATGTACAACAAGAATCACAATCCAGGTACCGCCTCGTATTCACATTTCTCAATTTCAATCACAAGTTTTTCATATATCACCGCGGGAGCCTTAAATTTAGTTTTAAAAATTATTTTTCCGAAATAGCTATTCGCGTTTTAGTCCACCTTATCACACCTCGTGGCTTCAAGTAGTTCCCCTACTAGCAACACGCATATCAAGACCACCTTATCTCACCGCATGTATATCGACCCCTAGCCTTATACCACCGCATGTGTATCAATATCATAATATAATCACAACTCGTACCACAATGCACATACGCCACAACTTTCCAAAAGAATCAAGAATACCAATTGTTGACGGTTAATTTTGACCCTCCCTTTTAAAATTAATTTACTTATACTTAATAATTTACAATAAATATTTTGAAAGTATTTCTTATCAATAAATATCTATTTTACAAATTAATTAAGTATTAGTTTTGAAATTAATCATTCAGCATTATGAATATGTAATTACAAATGTACTTACAATTTTAATATTAGTAAAATAATTTTTAAATATGCCATAGAAGTTTTTATGATTAATTTAACGAATTACTTCTTAAAATTCATGATTAATTAGATTACTAGGTTCGAAATTAGTGTTGCAATTCAGAAAATAACGTATTTTATAAACAATTAATTACAATAATTAGTAGTATATTTGATATTTATAACTTTACTACATTTTATTAGAAATTATTTAAGTTTAATTAAATTAATTTTAAAAGGGTTAAAAACTAAAGGTTACAATTGCAATTCCTCAATTAAATACAAAATGGCTACTATTTAAATCAATTTTAGCCCAAAAATCAAGCCCAATCCGAAATTGATCCATTCCAAACAACCTCTACAATCTACCTTGGAAATCCATGCCACTCCCTTTAAACTAATAGCAGTGCACCACGTCACCCATCTCCAACACACACAAAATAAACACGACTGATCTAAGCCGTCTGTTCTTTGGATCAACGACTCGCAATTTGTCTCTATTTTCTCTTTAAATTAATCATAGCCGTTGGATCACTAGAATCCAACGGCCACCAAAATTCCTCAATAAAACATTTAAACTTAGAATTGTCAGCGTTTACCCTAACCTTATCCCTAGAGACGGCCTCCTAAACCCCTAACCCTAAATCATTTCTCCCTTGACCCCGCCGCCCTCTTTCCCTAAACTCTCTCTTTTCTCTCATCCGTCTCTAGTCTATCAATCCCAAATCCATGCATAAATTTGAGCAAGGTCACACAAATCAAACACCAAACACTCAATCTGCCTCCCTATCCATGAATCCCGCTGCTATTTTCCTCTTTCAATCACTCGAATTAAAACTCCCAGTTCTGAAACCCTAAGCTCGAAACACCATTAATCCGATTTCTTCCTTGTCCTTTCAAATCAAACATACAGAACCACTCATCTTGTCCCTGGCTATGAAGCATGTTGTTTTCTTTTCGTTTTAGTGATGAAATTTCAAAAGCCCCAATTATGAAATCACAGACCAAAATATGAAACTTAAAATCATCTGATATCTCTCATGATCCATCAAATCGGGGCATGCATGGAGCTTCTGTATAGGTTTCATCATGATAACTCATTACCAAGTGTCAAATGAAGTGACCTTTGGGTTATAGAGTTTATCTGATGGGTCTTCATCTTCATAAACCGACCTCTCATCACTTAGGTAAAATCCATCTCTGTTTCCCCTAATTTCACTCGATATGCTTGCATCATCTAGTGGTCGTCATTCTCCACTACCATCACTTGAATCTGCTGAAATCCTAAGGTTCAGTGGCCACTATAAATAAGGGCCTTAAATGCTTTCACGAACCAGACCTACCTAACTTAACAAGAATCAAAATCTTATACGAATAAACGGTTTAGAAGCCTAGGTTTATTTTATGATTAATTTCTATTCTCTTCTATTTCCGAGTTCCTCCACTGCTCAAGAGTTTGAAACTTTGATTCTCATACGGCTAAGTTAAAATCCTGTTTGGTTTGTTGCTCAAGAGGAGGTCAGTACACCCCCATCCTTTCTCTTTTAATTGCTTCATTCGAAAATCATGAAGATGATACTGTGTTCCTGTTAACTACTTTGTTTATAATATTTATTCAGCCTTTAATCACTTATTTTTGTTCACTATGACCTTTTAATGATCTATGATAGGCTGTTGTATTTATTTAATGTTAACTAGGAAGTTGTATGACTTTACTAATTTTAATTTTTGTATTAAACAACCTATGTGTTTAAGTTGTTTACCCTGATGATTTCTCATATTTTTGCCTAAAACCTCAAACCTTGATCTAATGTTCTGTTATGATTATCATGTTACATTTTGAGTTCTGCTAATGTCTTTTTGCAACTTTCATAATCTTCATATTGCATTTTGCATTTTGTTCCACCTAATGCTCTGTTATGACCTTCATGCTCATCACGTTGTATTATGAATTCTATTCCACTTAATGTTTTATTATAAGTCCTTATGACTCATTATATCACGTTCTTCTAAGTTTTTGTAACACCCAAAAAATTTTGAAGTACTTAAGTGTAAAGCCCGGTAAAATTTGCAAAGCAAATAATGTTTCATGGTGCCGGACTAGACTTACATGTTGAGGATTATAGAAATTCTTCGCGGCGAGCCTGCGAGCCAAGGATTATAGACTTTTTGGATTGAACAATGCACAGAAAAAGTGCATTTATGCGGTCCATTATGTGACTGCATAATCACTCTGTGGGCTGCATAATGGCCGCAGAAGGGAGCAGGTGAGGGCCATTCTGGAAGCAGCTATGCGGTCGACTATGCGATCGCATAACTGTTATGTGGTGCATTATGCGATCGCATAACAGTTATGCGGACCGCATACACAGACAGTTCTTTTGGCTATTTTGTAACCAATTATGAGACCGATATGCGGTCCGCATATCGGTTATGCAATCGTATACCTTGTTCTGGAGCTCCATTTTTGGATTTTAAAACCCGACCCTATTTCGTTAAATACACTATTTGGGCCATTTTTGAGATATAATCTGATAGTTTAGAGTGTGAGAGAGTGCCCTAGAGTGAGAAGGTGGTCTTAAATAATTGTTCTTCAATTCTTGCTCAAGATTTGGAAGATTAAGAAGGGGAGCTCACTAGGTCTTCATCCTAGAGGTAAGATTCTACACACTAAACCCTAGTTTCGAAATCATCTGAAAATGGGTAACTAGCAAGATAATATTTGGGCATGAGAGTTATTTATTTTACTTGCATGTGTTATCAAAGGGTGTAGTAAGATTGTTGAGCTAAAAATGGTAATGATTGGGTTGTGGGATGATGAAATCCTTCATAAAAAGGATATTGAAACCTTATGCACACCTAGTGTTTGATAAAAGCTCAAGTGAGCTAGAACCATGATCATCTTCCTAATTTTGGTGCAATTTGTTACATTTCTAAAATAGATTGAGGTTGCTAAGAATTTCGGAACATTTAGAGTGTAAAGAAGCTCAAGTGAGGTATGTTGGCTAAACTCTTCTCTTAGAATTGAATCCCACGATATTCATGTAAATTATATTAGTCCCGAGTGATTCATTATGAAATTGGCTATTCCGAGTAAGATTGGGTTGAAAGATATATGTTCAACAAGCATCCCAAATGATTTATTCATGTTATGTTACCAATTGAGGATGTGTTAAAATATGGGCTGTGCATTAATAATGTTTCGACTTTAAGTCAAGTTCAAATGAAGGCTATTTTGCCAAATTTTGTGAAATATCTCTATGTGCCTTAGACTCTAAATTGCTCACATGTGTACTACATACCTTGATTTGAAGTGTATTTGTTGTTGATGATGATAATGATATTTGAAATTGATTGGGTAAGCATGAAATACTGAATATGGCCAACATGCCAAGAATAATTTTATAATTATGGCCATTAGTGCTAATGAAATGAAAAGATGTGAAAGTAATATGAAATGCGATGATTGATATAAAAAGGTTGATGTCTCAAATAAGACAGCCTAGCCGGTCGGGTCGTGATCGGACACCATGCCGCACACATGGTGGTGATTGTGCTGGAAATTATAATTGAAATTGTGATTGTGGTCGATGTCCCTAATGGATAGCCTAGCCGATCGGGTCGTGATCGGACTCCGTGTTAAAGACGGTGGTATTGATATTGAGGAAAATTGTGGTTGATGTCTCTAATGAGATGGCCTAGCCAATTGGGTCGTGATCATACTCCGTGCTAAGAGTACGGTGGTACTGGTTTTTTGAGTAATGGTATTGTGAAAAATGGTATTATGGACAATGGTATATCGATACTAAAAATCTCCCAATGTGAGATATGGAAATTAATTTGAACACTGTCTTGATCCTAAATTGAGGTTTGATGTTGATTAAGGCTTGCATTGATATTATGATAATCTTGTTTGTATTATTTATCATTTATTGAGAGGGTGTTTAGTTATACATACTAGTGCTATTCGTCGGTACTAACGTCCCTTTTGTCGGGGGTGCTGCATATTTAAATGGATGCAGGTGGTTCCACAGCAGGGAATATTGATCAGTGATAGCAGTACATATTCTTCCCAGCTGATTTGGTGTGCCCTACTTCATCCCGGGGTCCTGTATCTTTTGTACTTTGTGTATTCGGTTTGAGGTATAGCCGAGGCCTTGTTGCCAGCATTATCATTGTACACTTCTTTATCTATAGAGGCTCCGTAGACGTAGTGTGGGTTGTGTATTGGTGTTGGGGAAAGACAAACTATGTTATGTTGTGGTTGTATTACTTGTCCATTTGAGACTTTAAAAATGATGAAACTATTGGAAATGAATTGGTATTGTAGACACGAACACATTTTCGTCTAATTAATAAAAATATGTATTATATCTATTCGTGGATGAGTTTGGGTAGAATGAAATCTAACAGGCTTGCTCGGCCGGGTTCACTCGGTTGAGTGCCGGTCGTGCTCCTCGGTTTTGGGGTGTGACAAACGTGGTATCAGAGCCTAAGTTTTTAAAGTGTCCTAGGATGTCTCAGAACCATGTCTAGTAGAGTCCTTATTATCGGTGTGTTGTCGACCACATCTATAATTAGGATGCTACATGGGCATTTAGGAATAATACCCTTCCTTCATGTCCTTGATCGTGCGATAAAGCTGGTTGTAAGATTGTTCCTCCTCTAACTCCTGAGTTGCTCTAATATTCAGTGCATGGCACCTAAGAAGAAGGCAAGAACTGGCCAAAGAGCCAATGTCACCCCAAGAGTGACAGTTGATCCTATAATTGATGATGCGGGTGAGTACCCGAGGAGTGAGAATATTCCTCCAGCTACTACACTGACTGACTCTACTACAACTAATCAGACCGCACCTGTCCCTACACCTACTGAGGATGCAACGATCCCTCCAACTGATATACTAGTTCCACCTCCAGTTCCAGCTTCCGATTCTGGTGTTTCTGATGTTAATCTTAGGGGAGCCATACAGATGTTGGCTCAAATAGTGGCTTCCCAGACCTATAGGTCAAATGTTGCACCCACTTCTTCCAGTTAGCCAGGGGATTCTACTGGTTCCAGGGTAAACAGGTTTCTCCAGTTGGATCCTCCAGCGTTTACGGGTACTAACCCAGAGGAAGATCCCCAGGATTTCATTAATGAGATGCACAAGACTCTCCGAGTCATGTGTGCTACTGAGACAGAGGCAGTGGAATTGGCCTCCTACCGCCTGAAAGAGGTGGCATATTCTTAGTTTGAACTATGGGAGGAGTCCCAAGGAGAAGGGAGCTCTCCGGCGATGTGGGGTGAGTTTGATTATGCTTTCATTGATCATTTCTTGCCTGCCGAGACTAAGGCAGCCCATGCTGCTGAGTTTGTGAACCTGAGGTAAGGTAGCTTGAGTGTGAGGGATTACCACATGAGATTCGAGTACCTGTCTAAATATGCTATTTACATGTTTCCCACTATGGAGGCGAGAGTTCGCTAAATTGTATAGGGCCTTAGTCCCTTGGTAATTAATGAGGCTGCTACAGCTGCCTTGAATTCTGATATAAACTATGGAAAGATGGTGGCATTCGCTCAAGCCATAGAGACCCGCAAATTAAGGAACAGAATAGAGCGAGAGGGTAGTAATAAGGCCCAGTCTACGGGCAACTTTGGTGGTTCTTCTGGTGGCGACAGGTCAGCCTTTAGAGGAGGGTTGTTAGGGCCATCACAGTCCTTTGCTCAATCTTCAGAGTCAGCAGCAGCAGTGGAGCCGTTTCAGGCCTAATCAGGGCAACAAGGGATCCAATCAACAGGGTCGTCATGGTGGTAGATTCCAGCAGCAGAGGAAGCCCCCATGCCCTAGGTGTGGAAAGATGCACCTAGGAATATGCTACATAGACTTACCCATATGCTATGGATGCAGATTGAGGGGTCACATTCAGAGGGATTATCGTTCGTCCCGCTAGGGTGCGGGCAAGGGCATGGCACAACCAACCAATTCTGCAGCTACTACATCCGTAGCACCTCCTCTAGCTAGAGGCACTCCAACACCCGCATGGCATGGTGCAACTATGCTATGAGGGGTCGCCAAAATTCAGGGGCTTCTCCAGATGTTGTCACAGGTATATTAACCGACCAATCTCATGATGTATATGATCTTATTGATACCGGTTTCACTTTGTCATATGTCACACCTTATGTTACTATGGAATTTGGGATAGAAACAGACCAACCTTATGAGCCGTTCTCTGTATCTACTCCGGTTGGTGAGTCTATTTTGGCCGCGCAGGTTTATAGGGATTGTGTTGTCACGTTGCGTGGTCAGGGTACCATGGCCGATTTTATTGAATTGAGAATGGTCGATTTTGATGTGATAATGGGGATGGATTGGCTTTATTCATGTTTTGCCAAGCTTGATTGCCGAACCAGAACTGTTAGGTTCGAATTTCCAAATGAGCCAGTTATTGAGTGCAAGGGTGATGATGTAGTGTCGAAAGGTAGGTTTATTTCTTACCTTAAGGCCACAAAGATGATCAACAAGGGATGTATTTACCATTTGGTCCGGGTTACGGACACCAATGCCGAGGCACCTATACTTGAGTCCGTGCCTGTTGTGAATGAATTTCCGGGAGTCTTTCCGGATGAACTCCCTGGGATCCCACCAGACAGGGAGATTGATTTTGGGATTGATGTGATGCCAGACACACATCCTATATCTATTCAACCCTACAGAATGGCACTGATAGAATTGAAGGAGCTAAAGGAACAATAAAGAGATTTGCTAGAAAAGGGTTTCATCCGGCCAAGTGTGTCGCCTTGGGGTGCACCGGTCTTTTTTGTAAGAAAGAAAGATGGGTCACTGAGAATGTGTATTGACTATCGTCATCTTAATAAGGTAAAAATAAAAAATAAGTACCCACTACCAAGGATAAATAACTCTTTTGACCAATTGCAAGGTGATAGGTACTTCTACAAATTTGATTTACGATCCGGGTATCACCAATTGAAGATCAGGGAATGGGATATTCCGAAAACAGCTTTTAGGACCCGGTATGGGCATTTTGAATTTTTGGTGATGTTTTTTGGGCTAACAAATGCCCCAGCAACCTTTATGGATCTTATGAATCGAGTTTTTAAGCCATTCCTCGACTCTTTTGTGATAGTGTTTATTGATGATATTCTTATATATTCACAAAGTCGAGAAGATCATGTCGATAATCTCAGGGTAGTTCTGCAAACCCTGTAGCAGAACCAGTTAAATGCAAAGTTTTCAAAGTGTGAATTTTTCTTGAATCGGTTATATTCTTGGGTCATGGAGTCTCTAGTGGGGGAATTAAGGTTGATCCTCAGAAAATTTCAGCTGTGAAAAATTGGCCGAGTCCTACAACTCCAATAGAGATTCATAGTTTCTTAGGCTTAGCTAGGTATTACAGAAAGTTTGTGAAGGGGTTTTCTTCTCTTGCCTCTCCATTGACTAAATTGACATAGAAGGAAATTAAGTTCCAATGGTCAGATGCTTGTGAAAAGAGTGTCCAAGAATTGAAAGCAAGATTTACTATGACACCGGTGTTGATTCTACCAGAGGGTATAAATGGATTTTTGGTATACTGTGATGCTTCAAGAATCGGGGTTGGGTGTGTATTAATGCAACATGGAAAGGTGATAGCTTATACTTCTAGGCAATTAAAGAATCATGAAAAGAACTATCCAACACATGATTTAGAACTTGCGACGGTGGTATTTGCATTGAAAATTTGGCGTCATTATTTATATGGGGTACATGTGAATATATTCACGGACCATAAGAGCCTTCAATATATTTTCAAACAAAAGGAATTAAATCTGAGGCAGAGAAGATGGCTTGAATTACTCAAGGATTATGACATTGATATTTTATACCATCCAGGGAAGGCTAATGTTGTGGCAGATTCTCTTAGCCGAAAATCTATAGTTAGCTTAGCACACTTGGAGGCATATCAAAGGCCATTGGCCAAATAAGTTCACCGATTGGCTAGTTTGGGAGTTTGTCTTGCGTACTCTAGTGAAGGAGGGGTAATTGTGCAAAATAGGGCTGAATCATCACTTGTAGTGGAAGTCAGAGAAAAACAATACAGTGACCCATTGTTGGTACAATTGAAAGAGGGGATTCATAAACATAAGACCATGGCCTTTTCTCTTGGCATGGATGATGGTACACTAAGGTACCAAGGGCGACTATGTGTTCCAAATGTGGATAGTCTCCGTGAAAGAATTTTGACTGAATCTCACACTTCTAGATATTCCGTGAACCCAGGTTCTACAAAAATGTATCATGATCTTAAGGAAGTCTATTGGTGGAGTATTATGAAGAGGAATGTGGCGGACTTTATGGCAAGATGCCCGAATTGTCAGCAAGAGAATACCGAATTCCAAAGGCCCGGTGGGTTGGCACAAAACATAGAAATTCCAAGGTGGAAGTGAGAAATGATTAATATTGATTTTGTGGTTGGATTACTACACACCCCACGTAAGTTTGACTCGATTTGGGTGATTGTGGATCAACTCACGAAATCAACACACTTTTTGCCGGTTAAGTCTACCGACACAGTGGAGCAGTATGATCAGTTGTATATCAAAGAAATAGTCAGGTTGCATGGCACCCCAATTTCCATCATTTCTGATCGGGGAGCACAATTCACTGCTAACTTTTGGAAGAAATTTCAGCAAGGTTTGGGTACTCAGGTGAATCTTAGTACAGCCTTTCACCTGCAGACTGACGGGCAGGTAGAGCGGACTATTCAGACGCTTGAGGATATGTTGTGTGCTTGTGTTCTAGACTTCAAAGATAGCTCGGATGATCATTTACCACACATAGAATTTGCATACAACAATAGCTATCATGCTAGCATTCAAATGGCACCGTTCGAGGCTTTATATGGTAGGAGATGTAGATCTCCCATTGGGTTGTTCGGGAAGTAGATTTGATAGGGCTAGACCTTCTGCATCAGGCTATGGAAAAAGTTAAAATCATTAAGGAGCAGTTGCAGACTGCTCAGAGTCATCAGAAATCCTATTCGGATGTTCGTCGTTGGGATTTGGAGTTCAAAGAAGATGATTGGGTATTCTTGAAAGTTTCTCCCATGAAGGGTGTAATGCGATTTGGTAAGAAAGGAAAATTGAGTCCGAGGTATGTCGGACCGTACAAAATCATTCAGAGGATCGGTGAGGTGGCGTACAAGCTTGAGCTACCACCTAAGATGTCATTAGTACACCCGGTGTTTCATGTATCTATGTTGGAGAAAGTAGTTGGAGATCCGACACTCATTGTTCCGGTTGAGTCTATTGAGGTAAATGAGAAATTGACTTACGAAGAGATTCTGGTTTCTATTATTGATCGGCAAGTCCGAAAATTGAGAAATAAAGAAATTTCCTCCGTGAAAGTGTTGTGGTGAAACCAACAGGTTGAAGAGGCTACTTGGGATGCCGAGGAAAGAAATGAAGAAAAAGTATCCTTATTTGTTTGAATGACCATGTATTTATAAAATTGTGATATAGGAAAATTATAAAACTTACCTTTTATGAATTTTGTATCATGTGAACAATTGGCATTAAGGGTGTTCCTTTCTGGATATATATTGCTTATGAGACCACATTTTGTGTTATTTTGTATTATGTTACATCGTTGAAGTACGTATATGTTGTTAGGATGTGTTTCTGGGGCTCTCTGACAGGTGGATAGGCCTAGTTACAAGGGAAACTCTGGCGAAATTTTGGGAGTTAGTCAAATTTGGGGCTGCTCGAATGTGGTATGAAACAAACTGAGTTGCATAAGATGCTAATGATGGATTTTTACCCTCATTCGAGGACGAATGATCCTAAGCTGGGGAGAATGTAATACCTCGAAAAATTTCGAAGTACTTAAGTGTAAAGCCCGGTACAGATTGCAAAGAAAATAATGTTTCATTGTGCCGGACTAGGCTTACGTGTTGAGCTCTATTTTTGGGTTTTTAAAACCCGACCCGATTTCGTTAAATACACTCTTTGGGCTATTTTTGAGACACAATATGATATTTTAGAGTGAGAGAGAGTGCCCTAGAGTGAGAATGTGTTCTTCAATAATTGTTCTTCAATTCTTGCTCAAGATTTGAAAGATTAAGAAGGGGAGCTAACTAGGTCTTCATCCTAGAGGTAAGATTCTACACCCTAAACCCTAGTTTCGAAATCATCTGAAAATGAGTAACTAGCAAGATAAATTTTGGGTATGAGAGTTGTTTATTTTACATGCATGTGTTATCAAAGGGTGTAGGAAGATTGTTGAGCTAAAAATGGTAAAGATTGGGTTGCGGGATGATAAATCTTTCATAAAAAGGACATTGAAACCTTATGCACACCTAGTGTTTGATAAAATGCTCAAGTGAGCTAGAACCATGATCATCTTCCTAGTTTTGGTGCAATTTGTTATATTTCTAAAATATATTGAGGTTGCTAAGAATTTCGGAACATTTAGAGTGTAAGGAAGCTCAAGTGAGGTATGTTGGCTAAACTCTTTTCTTAGAATTGAATCCCACGATATTCATGTAAATTATGTAAGTCCCGAGTGATTCATTATGAAACTGGCTATTCCGAGTAAGATTGGGTTGAAAGATATATGTTCAATAAGCATCCCAAATGCTTTATTCATGTTATGTTACCAATTGAGGATGTGTAAAAATATGGGCTGTGCATTAATAATGTTTTGACTTTAAGTCAAGTTCAAATGAAGGCTATTATGCCAAATTTTGTGAAAAATATCTCTATGTGACTTAGACTCTCAGTTGCTCACATGTGTACTACATACCTTGATTTGAATTGTATTTGTTGTTGATGATGATAATGATATTTAAAATTGATAAGGTGGGCATGAAATACTGAATATGGCCAATGTGCCAAGAATGATCTTATAATTATGGCCATTAGTGCAAATAAAATGAAAAGATGTGAAAGTAATATGAATTGAGATGATTGATATAAAAAGGTTGATGTCTCAAATAAGACAGCCTAGCCGGTCGGGTCGTGATCGGACACCATGCCGCACACATGGTGGTGATTGTGCTGGAAATTATAATTGAAATTGTGATTGTGGTCGATGTCCCTAATAGATAGCCTAGCCGATCGGGTCGTGATCGGACTCCGTGTTAAAGACGGTGGTATTGATATTGAGAGAAATTTTTGTTGATGTCTCTAATGAGATGACCTAGCCGATTGGGTCATGATCGAACTCCGTGCTAAGAGTACGGTGGTACTGGTTTTGTGAATAATGGTATTGTGAATAATGGTATTGTGGACAATGGTATATCGATACTAAAAATCTCCCAATGTGAGATATGGAAATTAATTTGAACACTGTCTCGATACTAAATTGAGGTTTGATGTTGATTAAGGCTTTCATTGATATTATGATAATCTTATTTGTATGATTTATCATACTATTGAGAGGGTGTTTAGTTATACATACTTGTGCTATTCGACGGTACTAACATCCCTTTTGCCAGGGGCACTGCATCTTTAAATGGATGCAGGTGGTTCCACAGCAGGAGATATTGATTAGTGATAGTAGTTATACATACTAGTGCTATTCGACGGTACTAACGTCCCTTTTGCCGGGGGCAATACATCTTTAAATGGATGCAGGTGGTTCCACATCAGGAGATATTGATTAGCGATAGAAGTACACCTTCTTCCCAACTGACTTGGTGAGCCCCACTTCATCCCGGGGTCATGTATCTTTTGTACTTTGTGTATTCGGCTTGAGGTATAGCCGGGGCATTGTTGCCGGCATTATCATTGTACTCTTCTTTATATATAGAGGCTCCCTAGACATAGTGTGGGTTGTGTATTGGTGCTGGGGAAAGACAAACTATGTTATGTTGTTGTTGTATTACTTATCCATTTGAGACTTTAAAAATGATGAAACTATTGGAAATGAATTGGTATTGTAGACATGAACACATTTTCGTCTAATTAATGAAAATATGTATTATCTCTATTCGTGGATGAGTTTGGGTAGAATGAAATCTAACAGGCTTGCTCGGTCGGGTTCACTCGGTTGAGCACCGGTCGCGCTCCTTGGTTTTGGCATGTGATAGTTCTGTACTTAGATTTTGTGATTGTCATCATGCTTAACATGCAGCACCCTTCTAAGTTCTGCTATCCTACTTAGGTTCTTCTGGTCATCATGCCATATCATTTGAGTTCTATCATGCCATACTTAGGTTTGTTACTGCAGTCTCCATGTTTAACATACCATGTCCTTTAAGTTCTATCATTATAAACTTGGGATGTTATCCGATGGTTTTAGCTTGGGTATATAGGGAATGCATAGGACAACCCTGCCTCACTAAGTTAAGACTAACGAGACCGAAACGAGACCCGAAGAGAGCATCACCGCTTATGTGGAGGGGTTCCTAATTGTTTATACTTACCCCTTTACATTGGGTCCCCTCGACCCAGTGATTATTGATCTCTATAAATGATATCAAGTCACCCTCGGCCAAATCCACCCCTCTCTATGGCTTATAGTAGTCATGTTGCGCTTCTTCACTAGCAAGGCCGAGGGGCTAGAGTTTACTCTAAATCACCTCATGTGGTTGTACTGGCCCCGAATCTATCGAGGACTAATCAGGCTCCAACACCGGGTAACGAAAACCTTGATCTCGAGCATCGATGAGGACAAGGATCAGGGTTGGATACATCTTCAAGTCACGATACATCTTCGTGAAACCTGGGTGAATAGAATACTGTAAGTTATGAGCCTCCTCAAGGATCAACTCTCTCAAACCATCAACATTCAGAACACAAATCTGACCCTAAAGCAACATAACACCATCATCCTCAATCACAACCTTCTTAGCACCACCCTACTGCACCGTGTCTTTCAACACCAACAAGTGAGGATCATCAAACTGGTGAGCCTTGATTCACTCTAACAAAGATGACTGCACCACAACACAAGAAGAATCCTATTAGGCTTCGAAATATCGAACCTCGTCAATATGTTAGCCAAGGCCTGAACATCCATAGCCAATGGCCTATCCACAATTGGTATAAATGCCAAGCTACCCATGCTCTCTGCCTTCCTAAGGCATCAGCCACCATATTAGCCTTCCCCGAATGATACAATATAGTGATATCATAGACTTTCATAAACACCAACCATCTTTCGCTGCCTCAAATTTAGATCCTTTTGCTTGAATAGATACCGGAGACTCTGATAATCGATCTATACCTCACATGACATGCCGTATAAGTAGTGCCTCAAATTCTTGAGCGCGTGCACAACAGCTGCCAACTCCAAATCATGCACGGGGTAGTTCTCATCATGCATCTTCAACGGATGAGATGCATCGGCAATCACCCTACCATCCTGCATCAATATTGCGCCAAGTCCAATACGTGAAGCATCACAATACACAATATAAGACCACGAACCTAAGGGCAATACCAACACTATAGTTTTAGTCAAGGCAGTCTTGAGCTTCTGAAAGTTCTCCTCACACTCATCAAAACATGAGAAAAATAATATCCTTCTAAGTCAACTTGGTCAATGGGCTGCAATAGATGAAAACCCCTCCACAAAGCGGCGATGGTAGCCCGCCAAACCCAAGAAACTCTGAATCTCATTACCTAAAGTAGGTCATGGCCAACTCTGAACTACCTCAATCTTTTTATGTTCCACCTTAATACCATCACAAGACACAATATGGCCCAATAAGCAACTATGTCTAACCAGAACACACACTTTTAAAACTTGGCATAGAGCTGATGATCCCTCAAAGTCTGAAGTACAATCCGTAGGTGCTACTCATGCTCCTCTCTACTACGAGAGTAAACCAGAATATCATTAATGAAAATAATCACAAAGGAATCTAAGTAAGGCTTGAACACTTGGTTCATCAAATATATGAAGGCTCGTAACATTAGTCAAACCAAATGACATCACCAGAACTCGTAATGATCATAGAATGGGTCCTAAAAGCTATCTTAGGGACATCTGATGCCCTAATCTTCACATGAAGACGGCCCGATCACAAGTCAATCTTGAAAAACACCTTGGCACCCTTAAACTGATCAAATAAATTAGCAATCCTAGGAAATGGATACTTGTTCTGGATGGTAACCTTGTTTAAATGCCAATAGTCAATAAATCCTTTATCAAGAAAATCATGTAATTGCTCCTTTAGTTCCTTCAACTCGGCTGGAGTCATATGGTACGGTGGGATAGAAATAAGCTGCATGCCCGAAACCGAAATAATGCAAAAGTCAATATCCCTATCGGGTGGCATGCCCGACAAGTCTGCAAAAAATACCTTTGGAGACTCCCTCACCATCAGCACTGAATCCATAGAAGGAATATCAGTGTTGGAATTCCAAATTCAAGCAAAATATGCTAATAACCCCTTCTCTACTATAGCTGAGCCTTCAAGATTGAGATCACTCTGCTAGTAGAATGACTGAGGGTTCCTCTCCACTCAAATCTAGGCAACCCCGGCATGGCTAAAGTCATGGTCTTGGCATGACAATCCAAGATGACGTGATATGGGGACAACCCATCCATACCAAAAATAACCTTAAAATCCACCATATCAAACAATAAGAGATCAACTCTAGTATGAAAACCATTAATAGTAGCGACACAAGACCGATACACTGGATCTACTACAATAAAATCTCCAACCGTTGTGGGCACAGAAACAAGACCATCAAGAGAATCACAAGGATTACTCAAGTGTGATGCAAAATATGAAAACACATAAGAATATTTAAAGCCCGGATCAAACAACACCGAAGCATCTCTATGAAAGACAGAGATAATACATGTAATGACTGCATCAGATGACTCTTCTTTAAGCCTACCGGAAATACATAACAGCGGGGCTGAACCCCACAAGTCTGTCATCCACCTATAGGACAACCTCTAGCTGGATGACCTCCACCTCTCGCTGGTTGGCCTCCACCCCTAGCTGGCTGACCCCTCCCCTAGCTAGCTGAGTGGGTGGTGTAGCAACTGGTGTCGGGATCATGACACGAGTATCCTACTTTGGAATATTGTGTTGAGACCTAGTGCAAAACCTCACGACATGCCTCAAATCCCCACACACAGAGCAACCTCTCTGCTGATGTGGTTGCTGAACCTAGAGTTGTTCCTGATGACCTAAATAACTACCATGGTAACTTTGCATCGGATGTGTACTAATGGGAGCTGGAGGTGCACTGAATGCTGGCTGCTTGGAACGAGGCCCAAAAGCAATATGGCTCCCTGATGTACCATGTATGACAAGGAGTGTTGACTGTACCGGCCTGATAAAATGGACTTTACCAAAGGGACCCCTGCCTCTATACGAGGCACCACTAAAATATCCAAAATGACGAGGCCTCTTATTACATGTCGTCTCTCTCGCCTGGCCTTTAATGCCGGCAATCCTCCTTACAATCTTCACTACCTGAGTGAAGGAGGTACAGTATGAGTACAACCGACCCTATGTACTCTGCAAGTGTCGAGCCTAACTACGACGAGGTAGTGACGAGGCTAATACAAGACACCTACAGATAAGCATATGCTTTTAAGTAATGAGAATAATGAGAGATATAACAACATGATACCAAGTAAAATAACAAGTAAGATGACACCATAAATATCAGGAGAGAGAGATAACAAGTATAAAAGCAAGAAGATATAGAACGAGAAAAAATAAAGAAAGAAATGACTAAAATAAACCATAGTTTATGCTTCCACAAGCAACTCGAAAAAAGCCTTTCAAAAATAACCACGAAACAACATAGCCAAATCCCGACCTATATAGAAAAATAAGAAACAAGAGATATCAACAAATGGAATAGCACCACCCTTCGTGCTTTTACTCTCAACTTCACAAGTATAACATAATAGCAAGCAAGAAAACACTCTTCGTGCATATTCACTTTTTCTTTCGAGCACGGTAACACCCTTCATGCAATAATATATATGTATATATAAAGAAAACACAGAAATACCCTTCGTGTAACTCTCTCTTCCTCACCAAGCATAAACATGTAAAGCAATACCAAGCAAGGCGGGAAGCACTAACAATATCGAGAAGAGTGATTAAACAAAGCTTGCCACATAGGGAATAATCATCACTTTGCACCAATAGCCAAATCAACAATTCAATAGTATTACTAACCAATGTCACAACTAGCTTAACATGGCTATTAATACGAATGGAAATAGTCAATGAATCTTACAATCTAGATGAAGCATGAAAAACATAATACATAAAGCAACAAAATGTAAATAACTAGTTCTACCCACTTGCTCAACCTATAGCAAATGCATATACACCTGTCACCTTGCATATACGCCGCCCCCAACACGTATAACACATAGCAATTAGGCGCAGTTACATCCTAATTCCCTCAAATCAAGGTTAACCAAGATACTTACCTCTTTTCGGCAGAAATCAACTCTCTAATACGGCCTTTTCTTTACCACAAGCCTCCAAACTACTCAAATCTAGCCAATTAATGTTCAAATAAGTTAAAACAAGCTTTAGAAACTACCCTAATATAAAAAAGGTTCGATCTTTAACATATTTGCAAAAGTCAACAAATAGTCAACCTAGACCCGCATAGTCAAAATCCAAAATTAGGACCAAATCATGTTTACACATTCTCCCCCGAGTCCAAATATGTGATTTGTTTCGAGACCCGACCTCAAATCTAGGTCTGAATCTTTAAAATACGGAATTCTAAATTTCTACCCAAAAACCCTATTTATATTTTATGAAAACATAGATATAGGCATGAAAATCAATAAAAAATAATGGAATTTGAACAATAACAAGTTAAAGTTACTAACGTATAAAGTTGGAAAGAAACTGATCTCCGAAATTGCCTCTATATGTGGTCTAGGTCTCAAAGATTAAATAAAATAAGCCAATCCCTAAATCCTTGCCTTTTACCCAGCTGCTGATATTGCAGTTACGAACTATTGTTCACAACAGCAGTATTCGTAAAAGCGAATAGCTGATCGCAAATGCAACCAGCCGTTAAGCCTCAGATCTCGCAATTGCAACAGAGTCATCGCAATTGCGGAAGTCACAAATGCGAAGGATCGACCCCTCGCAAAAGCAACCTAAGCTTCGCATTTGCAAAGCTGCCCCAACTCCCTCCCAGCATCGCAAATACAAGATAGCACTCGCGAGGCTCGCATTTGCGAACAGATCATTGCAATTGCGATGTTTGCAGCACCAACAAACTCAAGTCTTCGGAATCAAACTGGAATCAATCTGAAACTCGCCCGAACATCTCGTTTCCCAATCCAAACATCCACACAAGTACAATAATATCATATGAACTCGCTCATAAACTCAAATCATCAAAATAACATCTACAATCAAGAATCAAGCGTCAAAACTCAAAGATTTCAAAGTTCATAAGTTCAAATTTTAACTTTTTACAATAAGCGCCAAAATCGTCTCGGATCACCCGGAACTCCAACCAAATATGCGCACAAGTCCAAAATTATTATACAGACCTACCGAAATCGTTAAAATACCGATCCAAGATCGTTTGCCAACAATGTTGACCATGGCCAACTCTAAAATTCAAGTTCAAAAATCAAGTTTTCTTTGAAAAATTACATTTAAACTTTCCTAAAATCAAAACGGACCACGCACGCAAGTTATAAATCATGAAATAGCACTATGAAAGTCCTCAAATCAAGAAATGGGGAGCTAGAACCCAAGACGACCTATCCGGTTGTTACGGTCTTTCCTAAAGCTACATTCAAAGAATAAAGTTCTGAGAAATTGCTTACCGGTAATGCTACTCGGTTGCAGCATCTTTATGAAGAAAATTTTCAATACTCAGAACAGGCAAATTACAGTAGAATCTCATTGGTTGTTTTGATCAACATCTTATATAATATTTTGGAGCGTATTCACGCATTCAAATCATTAAACTGATCATAAGTTTATAATATAGATCAAACATCTTTAATGTTGTTTTTTTTAATGTAGGTATAGGATATGATTATTATTCATTTTATGCTTGAACACCAATATTCTTCATATGTAGGTATTCAGCTCGAAAACTTATTGAAAGATCAGTGAAGAATAACCGGAAGTCACTTGCAAAAAGAAATTCGTGGAAGCATTGATCCTTGTCTTCTACATCCAAGTAAAATTGGACAATAAAATAAAAAGAAAAAAAAAAGAAAAAAAAAGAGGTACTTCCTGTAAGAGGAGCTGTTTCTCATATGTATTTCCGAGTTATATATGTAGTTATGTACTAATATCCTGTATGACTATTGCTCTATTTAGTCTAGATGGCCAGAATTCCAGTAGAAAATATTTGGCCATTAGCATAAGGCGAGCTTGCAATATCAGCAGACCTTATTTGGTTTCACTCGTACTCTAATGGTGTTCTAATTACTTTACTGTTTTTATCACATGCTTATTCCTTGTTGCCATTTGGTGATACTTGCTTTTATTATTAGCTTTATACTTATATACTGTACATGTTATTATGACTAGTAGGTGTCTTGACTTGTACCTCGTCACTACTCCACCGAGGTCAGTCTTGATACTTATATGGTACCGACCGTGGTATATTCATACTACACTTCTGCACATTTTTGTGCAGATCCAGGTATTGAAGATAACAGACTCAGGCAGAGTTAGATTCTTAATAGCGAGGATTCAAGTTAGAGTTGTTTGGTCGCTGCAGTCCTTTGAGTCCTTTTCATTTTGATTGTACTGTTAAATTCATTATCCGAACAATATTGTATTTAGTTTTTTTGAGATATTCCTACGTATTCATCTATAATTCGTGACTCTGTACTACCTAGTATTGGGAGGACTGTTGTGATTATTGCCGCGTGAGCCTGTTTCACCTTCATATCAGTATTTATATTAAACTTTGTTTTAAAAATATCATATTTAACTGGCTCAACTATTGTAAGTAACCGGCTTACCTAGTGTTAGAGATTAGGTACCATCACGACGTCTAAGGTAAGATTTCGGGTCGTGACAGCTCTTTAGGCCCCTCTTGAACCGTAGCCAATAGTTGGTGAAACCGTGTCACACGGTTTGACTTGGGGTCATTGGTTTTTCAATTCTCAAGACTCCAAACATGGTATTCTTTACATGACCCCTCAAAGTGATTCTCCAAACATCTTCTAGCTCCTTGTTGAAGATCATGCAGCTCCTAGCCCGTATCCCTTGGACGTTCATGGACTTGGAGCGGGTCAACGATCCACTAGATAATTTGGAGTCCTTCTCAATATTCTCCGTTTTGCCCGAACTATCGAGGATCATATCAGTTGCAGCATCTCTATGAAGAAAATTTTCATTACCCAGAACAAGCAAATTACACCAGAATCTCATCGGTTGTTTTGATCAACAACTTATATAATTTTTTGGAGCATGTTCACGCATTCAAACCATTAAACAGATCATAAGTTTATAATATAGATCAAACTTCTTTAATGTTTTTTTTTTTCTTTTGATGTAGGTATAGGAAATTATTATATTTCATTTTATGCTTGAACACCAATCTTCTTCATATGTAGGTTTACAGCTCGTAAACTTATGAAAGATCAAGGAAGGATAACAGGAAGTCATTTGCAAAAAGAAATCCTTGGAAGCATCGATCCTTGTCTTCTACATCCAAGTAAAATTGGACAATAAAAAAAATTATAAAAAAAAAGAAGAAGAGGTACTTCCTGTAAGAGGAGCTGTTTCTCGTATGTATTTCCGAGTTGTATATGTATCCTGTATGATTATTGATTTATATAGTCTAGATGGCCAGAATTCCAGTAGAAAATATTTGGTCATTAGCATAAGGTGAGGTTGCAATATCAACAGATCTTGAAATTTCTGAGCTACACTTCTCCTTGTGTTCATCCATTACTATCTGACTGTACCGACACTCTGTGCTACAGAATGCTTTCTCTCCCCTGCAATTCATTGACATGAAAACATCATCAGCACAAGTCTTCTTAATTAACAAAAGATAGTGAACCAAACTAATTGGATTATTCAATTTAGACTCGCTGAATTCAAAATGAAGCTGATCTTATTATATGTATGCATTTTAATCTCTTTTTCATATTTTACATATTTCTAGACGAAATAATGGGGGATTAGCTCAAATCACATAACTCAGCCAAAAATTGTTTTAAAGAATATAAGAGAGAAGAAGAAGAAAAGGTTGAAACTTAAGTTATACCTGTACATGTATATGTCTTTGCCATGGAGTTTTTTATTGCACAAATGACATGAACTGAGAAAATCAGAATCTGGGTATCTCGGAAAATCTCCAAATTTAGCTGGAGATATGTCGAAAACACTTGAACGATTAAATTTTGTACCCTGTAACCTCCTGTTTTCTTGTTCAGTTCCATTGCAATATACTTTAGTACATGACTTGTTATCTGGTTAACGGCAAGTAACTACTGTGTAATCTTCTTCAAAATTGTCCAACTCTGTTTCATCATATTCTGCTCTAAATCTAGCAGAATTTTTGGCTGAATTAACTGGAATTGATATGGACCTATTTGATTTTCTGTTGTAAACAGCTCTGTTGGACTTAATTTTACCATCAAGAGCAGCTACAATAGCTAATCCCACACCACCAAAATCATAGCCTTTTAGGCCTCTTGGTGATTGAATCTTGAAATCTAGAGGACTTCTTGGGCTGCTGGTACCATCCATAGTCCCCGTCCGGCTGCCGGAAACCGATGAGCCGGTGAGGTTTCCGATCACCGGCGTTGGTCTTTTGCCTATCATGATTTATGATTACTCACTTAGTTGTTCTCTTTTTCAAGAATTGCCAAAGTGGGATTTGTTGAAATGGAGTTAAAAAGTTTCAGGCTTTACGAGGCTCTTTATAAAAAGGCTTTATAATGCATTTGATGGAGCTGGTATAGGGGTGGGCATAATACCGGCCGAATCGTGAATTTTAATTTTTCGGTTTCGGTTTAAACGGTTATTCGGTCGGTGTGCGGTTTTAAAAGTATTAAATTTCGATTTTCCGGTGCGGTTTACGGTTTTGGTATTTCGATTTTCGGTTAAATCGAAAAACCGAAATTCTGGACTCATACCCAAAATTTCTGGCCTACAGACTTACGCTACCCATACCCATCTGAAGCCCAAGTTAGCCAAGCCCATATGTACCTTAGCCTATTAGCCTATTAGTCTTACTAAGCCCAAATGCTCAAATTAGATGTTAGTCTTTGGTTCTTTGAAATGGGAAGGTGCATTTGCAGAATGCTCTACTGTTTGAGATTTTGCAGTCTTTTCTGAAATCTTTTTTCTGTTCTTTTTCATGCATTGCCAAGGCTTAAAATCTAGTGGTATAATTGGTGTTTTGAGAGTGTCACTGCCAACTAGAAACAGTGAAAGAATTTACTACAATTAAAGATCCGTAGTCTACATCGGATATAAAAATTTTAAACCGTTAATAACCGAAAAACTAAACTGGAAATAACCGAACCGAACCTTGAAAAAACCGCACCGAATCGTAAATACTTTGGTTTGATTTGGTTATTAATATTACAAAACCGAAAACCGATAAACCGAACCGTACTTTCATAATAACCGACCGAACCGACCGACGCCCACCCCTAAGCTGGTAGGCTGAGCCCATGGTTTAGTTTAAAAATCATACAGCGATGGTTTCTTTATTTTTTAAATAGAAAACATAAACGGAGATTATTTTATTTACCACTACCATTATCTAATCACTTTATTATTCTATTTTCCTACTCCGTTTTATTTGTCATTATCTATTTATGAATAGTCTACCGTTTTTTCCCTTCACAATTTTGACAAATCTTTTCTAGAGCTTTAAATTATTGAAAATTATGACTTATATTCTCTTCGAAACGTTATAGTATAGGATAATAACACGTGTAACGATTCAACTGGTCGTTTTGATCATTTGCATTTCCGTTCAGTGGTTCGAAGCCGCGAGTAGCTTCATATGATGTATTATGACTTGCGTGTATTATTGATTTCGGTTTTCGAGTAGTTCGTGATTGATTTGGAAGAATGATTCTCATTTTAGAAGCTTTATGTTGGATAGTTGAAGGTTTGGAAGGTTGATAGGTTTGACCGAGGGTTGACTTTTTTGATATCGGGTCCAAATTATAGTTCTGGGAGTTGGTATAGGTTCGTTGTGCCATTTGTGACTTGCATGAAAAATTTGATGTCATTCCGAGTGGATTTCATATGGTTCGGCATAAGTTTTAGAAGTTGGAAGTTTATTAGTTCATTAGGCTTGAATTTAGGTGCGATGCGTAGTTTTGATATTGTTTGGTATGATTTAAGGCCTCAAGTAGGTCCATGTTATGTTACGGGATTAGTTGTTATGATTGGACGGGTCCCGGGGGCCTCGGGTGTGTTTCGGATGAGTTTCGGGCAATTTTCTTATGTTTTGAATTGTTGTTTCTTGTGTCTGGTGTTTCTTCGCCGCGATCGCGATGAAGGTGTCACGTTTGCGAAAACGTGTTCGCGTAGCTTTAGGGAAACTGTCTATCGCGATCGCGAGCAGGGAGTCATATTCGCGAAGAAAGAAGGATTGGCTGGGGGTGGCTTTTGTTTGTTCTTCGCGATCGCATGGACTGGGACGCGTTCGCGTAGAAGATGTAAGTTTGGGCATCGGATTCGAGACTAGAGTGTCTCATTCGCAAAGAAGATGTGAAGCAGTTGAAGAATTTGTTCTTCGCGATCGCGAAGGGTTTGCCTCGGCAGAATGTTTAAGTACTCTATTTCGAGGGTTTTGATTATTTTATCATATTTCGAGTTAGAGAACTCGATTTTGGGCGAATTTAGAGTGGATTTTCATGATTTGGATTGGATAAGTATTTTTGACTCGGATTTGTTTATATTTCATGATTCCAACCTCGATTTTAGTGTTTGATTGATGAATTGAATTGAAGAAATTGGAATTTTTTGTAAAAACTTTTCTAAAATATAAATTGATGATTTGAAGGCCGATTTTGAGGTCGGAATTGGATGGTATTGGTATGGTTAGACTCGTAATTAAATAGATGCTCGAAATTTTATGAGTTTTTTCGGGTTCCGGGGTGCAAGCCTGGGGTTCACGTTTTTGGGTTGAATTTTTTATTCTTGTTCAAGATCGAAGGTTTATTATCCGAAATCATTTCCTATGACTTTGTTTTATGATATTAAGTTATTTTGGGTAGATTCAAGCCGTCCTGAAGTTGATTCATGCGGGAAGGGCTTTTTAGTGGATTGATTTAGCTTATTTGAGGTAAGTATCTTGCCTAACTTTATGTGGGGGAACTTTCCCGTATGATTTGGTCTAACTGCATTATTTGTACTATGTGAACGACATGTAGATACGGTGACAAGTGTGTATACGAGTGTATGTGTTCGTTTGACCCAAGGTTACTTTTATCGCTTTGACTTGATTGAGAAGTCTTTGTTTTATGTTATTTCACTGTGGTCGTTTACTTGAGTTTATATTCCATGATAGAGATCACATTTTAGGATTTTAGTTCCTTAGTAGACGTTTGGATATAAATTCCAAGATTTGTTTTTTCAAATTTGAAATTTCACTAAAATTTGATTTGAAGATGAAGTTGTGTTTGGTTATAATTTTTGCAATATATTTGGATGTACTTTTTTCAAAACCATGAAACATAATTTATACCCCACAATTTATAAAATATATCAAAACTACCCCGACTTGATTATCCTACTTGAAACAAACAATCAAACATGTTGATTATTTAACTGTACGAACAATCTCTAATAGAAGTTGTAGAGGCTCATTCAGGTAAAAGTATAAATTGTAGATCTCAACAGTGGACATCAAAATATAGTCCAAGACCACTGAATCAGATGGTGGATAGTCGTAGGTGTTACCTAGGTTTAATAACTAATTGGGGTCCTTTTATAAATTTTAAAAATATAGGATAAATTTGTAAAACTTAAAAATACCAACTTTCCAATTTTTCAATAGAAAAACTGGTTCTCAATAGCTTTTGAAATTCGAAAAATGCATTTTCAAGTTGGATTTGAAAAAATGTAAAATTTACATAACCAAACATTGTTTTAAAATTGTTTTTTGAAAAAAAAAAAAAATTTCTTATATCCAAACGGGCTCTTAATTGGCCAAGTTAGGTGTTTGTGAGATTCTTGCTAATTTGAGTTAGCTTTCATTCTTTTATCTTGAACACCTCTCCGCACTTCTATATTATTGACATGTCCTTATGCACTTTGTTGATAAGTTGTGAGCTTATGTACTATTGTTGTAATATTGTGGCATGTGTGCGGACATATTGTGTGGATTGATTGTTGTTGTCCGGAATATAAGGGTGACATTTTACTATTGTTGATTGTGTGAAGCGATATAGGTGGCTATTGATACACCGTCTGGACGGAGTGATACAGGTGGCTATTGTGTTACAGTCTGGGCGGAGTGATACGGGTGGCTATTGTATTATTGTCATGGCAGAGCGATATGAGTTACTGTTAATATATATTGTCTATGGTGACTATGTGGGGATGATATGTGATGGGTTGGGGGGTGTGTTGATGAAAAAGGGATATTCTTGCTTATGCTTATAACTTCTTGTATGTGTCATGCATCTTACGTGATTTGTTGAGTTGTTGGTAACATAACGGACTTAAAAAAAGAAATTGTTATCATGCTTTACATTATTTGCTTCTTGATAGAATTCTTCTTGAACATGTTATTGGTAATTGATACGGATACGATATACGTGGTAGCACAAGGTCCTTGCCATTCAGTTGAGGTATTTGTTGAGGCACGAGGTTATTGCTGTGCGAGTGAGACTTATATTATGGCATGAGGTCTTGTCGTGCGAAGAAGATTGATAATGTGGGCACTAGGTGCCATGTGTATATGATTTGTTATTCATGACTGTGATTTGTGCTTATGAGGTATGGTATCTCGTAGTGATTCTTAGTGTAAATCTTGTGTCGGAACGGTTTGATGATCAGGACTGTCGTTGTTTCCCTTAATTGCTTTCACTTGTATTTTATCTGTGCTTTGATTATTTTTGTTGTTTTATAACATGATTACTCTTTGTTGCCATTTATTTATTTTGCTTTCCATTGTTAACTTTATATTGATATTCTGCACAGATTATTTGATTAGTGAGTGTCTTGATTTGAACCTCGTCACTACTCCATCGAGGTTAGTCTTAATACTAACTGAGTACTGACTGTGGTGTACTCATACTATACTTCTGTATATTATTGTGCAGATCGATGTGTTGGAAGAAGCAGACTCAGGCAGAGTTAGCTTCTTAATCATGAGGATTTAAGGTAGAGTTTTTTTATCGTCATAGTCCCTTGGAGTCCTCTCCTTACTTTTATACTGTTAATTCTATATCCAAACAGTATTGTATTTTGAATTATTTCTATGTATGCAGTAGATTTCATGACTCTGTACTACCTAGTCTTGGGGATTTATTGTGATTATTGCCATGTTGGCTTGTATCACCTTTACTTTTTACTTTTATATTAAACTCTATTTTATAATATCATGTTTAATTGGTTTAGCTGTTGGTAGTGATCGGCTTACCTACTTTTAGAGATTAGGTGCCATCACTATCCTTAAGGTGGGACTTTGGATCATGACAAGTTAGTATCAAAGCTCTAGGTTCATAGGTTCTACAAGTCATGAGCAAGTTTAGTAGAGTCTTGTGGATCGGTGCAAAGACGTCTATACTTATCTTCGAGAGGCTACGGAACTATTAGGAAAATTATATTTCTTTCATTCCTATCATGCGGATTTATTAATTTCGGAGTTTGAGCTTTTGTATTTTTATTCTCTCATAGATGGTGAGGACACGCACTACCGGATCAAATGAGCAGACACTCGCACCTCCTACTAGATCCGGGAGAGGAAGGGACCTAGGTAGAGACAGAGGAGGGGCACATGCTACAACTAGAGCACCTGCCAGAGCTGTAGCTGAGGAGCCACCAGTAGCTCCAGTTGGGGAGCAGGCACCTGAGATGCTTGTTACTATCCCTTAACTTCAGGAGACTTTATCACACTTCCAGAGCGTGTTTGGTACATTAGGTCAGGCGGGATTAATCCCAATTACACCGGCTACTTCTCAGGCTAGGGGAGGAGCTCAGACTCCTGCCGCTAGAGTGCAGGCTTATGTTGATTAGGGGCCGTGTGTTGTTCCAGTACAACCAGTGGTCGTAGTTCTGCCTAAGGTCAAGCCAGCGGCGTTAGAGGCAGAGCAGATGAGGTTAGAGAGGTTCAAGAATTATGATCCTCCTACTTTCAGTGGCACAGCTTCTGAGGATGCGTAGGGTTCGCTGGATTAGTGTCATCATATTATGCACACTATGGTCATAGTGGAGGTGAGCGGGGTTGATCTTACTACTTTCTAGCTAACGGGTTCAGCATATAGATGGTGGTAGGCTTATGAGGAGAGTAGTTCATTTGACACAGCGCCACTTACTTGGACTCAGTTCTTTGGTCTGTTTTTGAGGGAGTTCGTGCTACAGACTCTCAGGGATACGTGGCGCACTAAGTTTGAGCAGTTGCGGAAGGGGATTATGATTGTGTCCAAGTATGCTATAAAGTGAAGTGAGCTATCTCGCCATGCACCTGCTTTGGTTTCTACTATTAGAGAGAGAGTCCGCAGATTTATCAAGGGGCTCAATTATGGTTTCAGACTTGGGATGGAACGGAAGTTGGAGACTGATACTCAATTCTAGCAGGTTGTGGAGATTTCTAGGAGGTTAGAGCGTATTCGTGGTCAGTAGAGGGAGGGTACGAAGGCCAAGAGGCCTCGAGGTCATGGAGGATTTAGTGGATTCTACTCTTGGACTTTGACCCATCATGGCGGGGGCTCTATCAGTCAGCCATTTCAGTCCACACTTCAGGTTACCCGTAGTGCTACATCTAGCCAGGGACCCCAAGGTACATGTATCAGAGAGCCATCTTTCAGTTTGCCTACTGTACGGGGTTCCTACAATGGTTATTCCAATCATCCGGTACAGACTCAGTACCAGCATCCATAGCCATAAAGGGGTTGTTATGAGTGTGGTGATACTAGGCACATCATAAGAGATTGTCCAAGACTCTGAAGAGGTGTACTTCATCAGAGTACTCAGGCTATGGGTTCCACTCCAATTGCTACTTCACCTACATAACCAGCTAGAGGTGGAGGACATACAGGTAGAGGACGTCCTAGAGGGGGAGGTCAGGCCCATTGTTATTCTTTTCCTGGAGGGCCGAGGTTGTTGCACTAGATGATGTCGTTATAGGTATGGTTCATATTTTCCATTTAGATACATTAGTTTTATTTGAACTGGGTCCTATTTATTGGTATGAGTCATCCTATCTTGCTTCTATATGTTTCGTAATTCTTGGACTCTGTTTATGTGTCTACCATTATTGAGGGGTCATATTGTGGTAGACCATGTCTATCATTCTGATTTTTTCACAATTGAGGGTTATGAGACGAGGATGAACTTTCAGTTACTTAGCATGGTAGGTTCTGATTTGATTTATGGATGGTTTCGCTACGACTTGCGATTGTGGTGCTCTACAGGCGTGGGAAGTCCGTTATGTGTTGTAGTTTTGTTCTATGGGGTGAGTTAGTGGAAGGTTTTGGATGATGTGATGTCTATTCTACTTGTGATTTGGAGTTGATGAGTATGTTGGATCGGGCTACATATCGCGGTGGAGTTATGTTAGTATGAGGTTCTTTGTAGTTGTTTCATGTTTATTACTTCATCCTTGTGGGATGGATTCATAGTAGGGTGTCGATGGAGAGTTGTACATGTTGGACTTGTCAAATAGTTCTCTCATGTGTTTCTCTTTCTATCTCTAGTTACATTTGAGTTGTTGCTTGTTGGGTGCGGATTGTGACATATGTGATTAGGAGGTGTTTGGTGTAGCTTATCGGTCGTACAACTTGTATTGGATGAGACGAGGTCATTGGACCTGGGATTATTGCGATCGGATTGGGATACGGTGTGTCTGGATGAGAATGTCATTGATCAGCTTGGAGCTTGGCGTTGGCTCTTATCAGGCGAGGGAACTCCACAATTAGCAGTATTGGGAAGGCTCGGGACAAGGTTCTAGTTGATATGAGGTTATTTACCGGTATCGGATTTGATGATGGGCAACTATTGTGGCCGGAGATGTTTCTATGCGCTTATGAGCGATGAGTTATGTCGTGTGGATGTATTCATGACCTGTTGCAGCTAGTTGGGTTCGACACGGTGTGTATATGTGAGAATCGGGTCTTAGGATGAGGGTTGGGTGATGAAAGTGGGATCTAAGGATTGTGGACTAAGGTTGAAGGAAGGATCTTCGATTAGGTGGTGTTGACGGGCTTGTACGGATTGGAATGACGTGATATCACCTCTGTGTATGGGTATGGTAAGTTTATACAGTGATTTGATGGCTTTAGAGCAACTATTGGCACGTTCGAGGATGAACATTTGTTTAAGAGGGGGAGAATGTAACAACCCGGCCAGTCGTTTTGATTATTTATATTTCTGTTCGGTGGTTTAAGGCTGCGAGTAGCTTTATATGATGTGTTATAACTTTCGTGTGTGGTTATTTTCGGTTTTCGAGCTGTTCAGGATTTATTTGGAAGAATGTTTCTCATTTTAGAAGCTTTAAACTGGATAGTTGAAGGTTTGGAAGGTTGATAGGTTTGACCGAGAGTTGTTTTATTGATATTGGCTTCAGATTATAGTTCCTGGGGTTATTATAGGTCTGTTGTGTCATTTGGACTTGCATGTAAAATTTGAGGTTATTTCGAACTGATTTGATATGGTTCAGCGTGAGTTTTGGAAGTTGGAAGTCTAATAGTTCATTAGACTTGAATTGAGGTGCGATTCATAGTTTTGATATTGTTTGGTATGATTTGAGGCCTCGAGTAGGTCTGAGTTATATTTTGGGATTGGTTGATGTGATTGGACGGGGTTTTGGGGGATTTTTGGGGAGGCAGGAGGATTTCTTCTTCGCATTCGAGAAGAGAGGAATGTGTTCGCGTAGCCTTAGGGAGGCTGTCTATCATGGTCGCGAGTAGGGAGCCACGTTCGTGAAGAAGGAAGGACTATCTAGGAGTGGCTCGCATTTGTTTTTCGCGATCATGTGGACTGGGATGCGTTCACATAGGAGCTGTGAGTTTGGGAATCGCGTTCGCGACTGGAGTGTTACGTTCGCGAAGAAGGTGTAGAGAAGCTTGGTAATTTGTTCTTCGCAATCGGAAAGGTATTTTTGTGATCGCGAATGGTATGCCTAGGTAGAATGTTTTAGTATTCTATTTCGAGGTTTTGGTTATTTTATCATATTTTGAATTAGAGAGCTCGATTTTAGGCGATTTTGGAGAGATTTTTATGATTTGGATCGGGGTAAGTATTTTTTTTACTCGGATTTATTTTTTTTCATGATTCCTACCTCGATTTTAGTGTTTGATTGATGAATTAAATTAAAGAAATTATGGAGATTTTAGTAAAAACTTTTATAAAACATAAATTGATGATTTGAAGGCAGATTTGAGGACGGAATTGGATGATATTGGTATGTTAGACTTTTAATTTAATAGATTTTTGGAATTTGTGAGTTTTATGGGGTTCCGGGGTGCGGACTCGGGGTCGACCTTTTGGGTTGACTATTTGATTCTTGTCCAAGATCGAAACTTTATTATTCGGAATCATTTCTTATGTCTTTTATTTATGATATTAAGTTATTTTTGCTAGATTCGAGCCGTCCGGAGGTTGATTCACGCTTGAAGGGATTATTTAGTTGATTGATTTAGCTTATTTGGGGTAAATATCTTGCATAATTTTGTGTGGGGAAACTTCCCTGTAGGATTTGGCCTAATCGCATTATTTTTACTATGTGAACAACATGTACATAAAATGACGAGTGTGTACACGGGTATGTGTTTTAGTTACGACCGGATTTGACTCGAAATTTATTTTATCGCTTTGACTTGATTGAGAAGTCTTTGGTTTACCTAATTTCACTTTTGTCGTTTACTTGAGTTTATATTTCACGATAGAGATCATGTTTTAGGATTTTAATTCCTTAATTGGCCAAGTTGAGCGTTTGTGAAATTCTTGCTAATTTGAGTTAGTTTTCATGCATTTATGTTGAACATCCCTCCACACTTCTATATTATTGACATGTCCTTGTGCATATTGTTGATAAGTTGTGAGCTTATATCTTGATAATCTCTTATAGTACTATCTTGTGATATTATGGCATGTGCAAACATGTTGTGTGGATTGATTGTTGTTGTGCGACTTATAAGGGTAGCATTTTACTGTTTATTGATTGTGCGGAGCGATACAGGTATCTATTGATACACTACCTAGGCAGAGTGATACGGGTGGCTATTGTGTTATAATCTGGATGAAGTGATACGGGTGGCTATTATGTTATTGTCAGGACAAAGCGATGGTTGTTGATATATATTGTCTGGGCAGAGCAATACGGGTGGCGATTATGATATTTTCAATGCCATGACATAAGAGTGGCTATGTGGGATAATATGTGATGGCATGGGGCTATGTGTTGATGAAAAAAGGATATTCTTGTTTGTGCTTATGACTTCTTATGTGTGTCATGCATCATACGTGATTTGTTGAGTTGTTGGTAACATAACAGACTTAAATAATGAAATTTTTAGCTTGCTTTACTTTTTCTTCTTCTTGATAGAATTCTTCTTGAACATGTTATTGATAAATGACACGAATATGATATACATGGTAGCACGAGGTCCTTACCGTGCATTTGAGGCATTTGTTGAGGCACGAGGTCATTGTCGTGCGAGTGAGACTTATATTGTTGAACAAAGTCTTGTCGAGCGAAAGTGATTGATAATGTGGGTACTAAGTGCCGTATGTATATGATTGGTGATTCGTGACAGGTGATTTGTTATTATGAGATGTGGTACCTCAGCGTGATTCTTGTTATAAATCTTGTGTCAAAATGGCTTGATGATCAGAAGTGTCGTTATTTCCCTTAATTTCTTTCACCTGTATTTTATCTGTGGTTTGATTATTTTTGCTCTTTTATCACATGATTACTCTTTGTTGCCATTTATTTATTTTGCTTTCCGTTGTTAGATTTATATTGATATTCTGCACATGTTATTGATTAGTGAGTGTCTTGACTTGAACCTCATGACTACTCGACAGAAGTTAGTCTTGATATTTATTGAGTACCGACCATGGTGTACTCATACTACACTTCTATATATTTTTATACAGATCCAGGTGTTGGAGACTGCGGACCCAGGCAGAGTTAGCTTCGTAATCGCGGGGATTCAAGATAGAGTTGCTTGATCGTCGCAATCTCTTGGAGTCGTCTCCTTACTTTATATTGTCAATTCTCTATCCAAACGGTATTGAATTTTGAATTATTACTATGTATTCAAAAGTAGAGTTCATGACTATGTAGTACCTAGTCTTAGGGATTTGTTATGATTATCGTCGTGTTGACTTGTATCGCCTTTACTTTCCGCTGTTATATTAAACTCTACTTCATAATATCATGTTTAATTGGTTAAGGTATTGCTAGTGATCGGTTTACCTAGTTTTATAGATTAGGTTCCACCACGATCGTTAAGGTCGAATTTTGGATCGTGGCATTAGTACTTTTTTTACTACTCCTCTATTTCAATTTATCTGGTGATATTTAATCGGAAATGAAGTTTAAGTGAAAAAAGGATCTTTGAAACTGTGATCTTAAACTGGTTATAATATTTTTATAACATTTCTTTGTAGATTATAATTTATATTCTCTATGTAACAAATTATATAATAATAACTCTCTCTGTCCTTCTTTCTTTACTACTCTATCCATTTTAATTTATGTGAAAGTATATAATTAGGCACCAAGTTTAATAAATTTTTTATAATTGTGATCCAAAATAAAATATAACAATTCTGCGATTATAAGTTAACTCATTATCTATAAAATAAAAGGTTTAGAATCAAATAACTATTTAAATATAAAATGTGTCTTTCTTTTAATGATTGTTTTGAAATGTGACATCCTTTCCACTATATGTACGAATACTTTGCATTCTTCTCCGGGAACTGTCGTGCTTCTGATATGTTGCCAAGAATTCATAAAGTCATCGTCCGGATTGGGCTGGCTGTGATTATCATCTAAAAATGTTACAAATGAACAATTTAAGAAATTGAGCAAGGGTAATATCAAGCCATTAAAGGTAGCTAGAAATAGTAGCACTTCAAGTGTGCAACATTCCAATTGGATTGCAATTGCTTTCCCTCCATAGTCTCGAGCTGATATGCCCTTTTTCCGGCGTTTCCGCTATGTAGTTCATGTGTGGCTGGAAACACTTTTAGTACAACGTAGTCCACGACTTTGACATATCAGAGATCCGCCCCTCTAATGATACTATTTTTCGATTCATTGCCTTTGTGCAACCATCCAAATTAGCATTTCTCTTCGTCATTCAACTAATCCAAATTCATGGATAATGCTTCATCATTCAAATCCCCGATTGTATGTGAAAACCTTAGACTCAACTCCCCTATCTCGCCAGGGATCAATGCCTCCGAAGCTTATACAAGCGAAAAGGGTGTCTCACCTGCACTTGTTTTTGTTATCGTCCAATATGCCCATAAAACTCAAGGTAATTCTTCCGGCCACTTTCTTTAGTTGACTGACTCCATCCTTTTCTTGAATTTATCTAGTAGAATTTGTTTTGAATATTCTGCTTGACCATGAGTGCCGAGATGATAAAGAGATGATGTTGTCCTCTTATTTTCCATTTATCGAGAAATTTGGTAACTTTACTTCCAATGAATTGAGGTCCATTATCGCACTTAATCTCCATCGGTACTCCAAACCGTCAAATGACATTCCTCCATATGATATCGGTCACTTCTTTTTCTCGGATGTTTGCAAATGCACCTGTTTCAACCTAGTTAGAGAAATAATTAATTAAAACTAATAAAACAATTACCTGTTTTGGGACTTGTGAGAGCGGTCCGACTATATCCATTCCTTATTTCATGAAAAGCCAAGGTGATAAATTGAATCTAAATATGATCTGTTTCCTCACGAATTTTCCGTTTCTTCTTCCATCCGAGGCCAGTAGTATAGGGCTTTAGTCAACTTTCGAGCTAAAGCTCTGCCTCCAGAATAATTTCTACAAGTTCTTTCGTGGACTTCTCGCATTACATGTTCAGTTTGTCCAAGTCATAAAAATTTAACTAAGGGACCATTTAACATCCTCTGATATTACTCTCCTTCAATTAAAAAAAAAAAGGTAACAAGTTACTCGTATTATGAGCTATCGAAACACCTTTTTGTCTTCCAGCAATATTTGATTCTGTAAGTAACTTGCAAATTCTCCCGCCAATTCCAAGTCAAATTTGTTGAATTTACCTCATTTCCTCTTTGATCGAAAGTGGACTGAAACAAATGAAGAATTGCACTATTTCTAAATTTAGTGATATCTGCTGCCAATTCAAGATTTGCTAAAGCATTTTCTTCAGGAATTTCTTCCTGTGGTATTTGGATAACCTTCCACCCCGGAACTATGTCAAGAGAACCTTAGCTTTTTCCAGGTATTTTTGTATATGTGCTTCACAAGCCACATATGTTCCTTGAATTTTGTTAACCACAGGTTGAGAATCTCTTTTCAGTTTGATATGCTTTACACCGAGCCCTTTAGCCAATTCTAGCCTTACAATCACAACCTCATAATCGATCTCATTATTCGTGATAGAATGGCATTTAACAATTGTCTAACTACTTCACCGGATGGTGCAGTGAGTACTATTCAAAGTCCAGACCCTTTAGCATTAGATGATCCATCCGTATAGAGGGTCCTGATTTCGGGGTATGTCCCGGAAGCAATGTGTGCTTCTTTCTCAGCTTCAAGTAGTATTTCCATAATAAATTCAGCTACAAAGTCAACTAAAATCCGAGTCTTGATAGTAGAAAGGGGTTGATAAATTATATCATATTCTCTATGTACAATCGTCCACTTGCAAAGTCATCCCGAGAGCTCCAGCTTATGAAGGATGCTCAGTAATGAAAAATTTATAACAATTGAAATGGGGTGAGATTGGAAATATGGTCTAAGTTTTCGGGAGCCATTATTAATGCAATAGCTTATTTTTCTAACTGATGGTACCTAGTCTCCGTATCTAATAATGTTTTACCGACACAAAAGATAGGAGATTGCATACCTTTATCATCTCCTACTAATACTTCACTTACCGAGACCTCCAAAACTGCCAAATATACCATTCTCCTTCTCGAGGTTTTAAAAGCAACGGAGGACTAGATAAGTATTTTTTTTCAAATCCTTCAATGCTTGCAGATATTCCGTTGTCCGCTCAATATTCTTATGCTTTTTCAATGCCGAGAAGAATTATGACTTCTTTTCAAATACCTTATATAAACTTCCTCAAGGCAGCTATCCACCCTGTCAATCTTTGTACCTCTTTCTTGCTGGTTAAAATATTCGAGATTTCTTGGATTGCTTTGTTTTGGGACAACTTAACATCTATACCCTGTTCGAAATGAGAAAACCTAAAAACTAACTAGAGGTGACTCCGAATGCTTGTCGTTTTGAATTCTGCTTCATGTTATATTTTTGGAGGGTTACAAAAGTTCCCTTAAATGCGACAAATGATAGTTGCTCGAATTAACTTAACCATCATATCATCGATGTAGACCTCTATGGTCTTTCAAATATAATCTTTAAACATCCGATTCACTAATCATTAGTATGTTGTAGCAGCATTCTTGAGTCCGAATGGGATCATGTTGTAGCAATAAGTCTCATATATGTGATAAATGAGGTTTTTTTCTAATCTTTTGGATCTATTCTAATCTAATTGTATCTGGAACATGCATCATTCTTCTTTGGGACCACAACACCATTTGACAACAAATTCGGGTATTTAACTTCTCGAACTGACATGATCTTTAAATGTTTTGTAACTTTGTCTTTTATTATCTGATTTCAAAAATGTCCAAACTTTCTTTTCTTTTTCCTGACCGGTGGATTTTGCGGGTTAATGTTGAGTTTATGAGTCATGAGTTCCGGTGATATACCTATCATATCAACACGGGACCAAGCGAAAAAACCTGCATTAGCTCGTAAAAATTCAATCTTACATTTTAGTTTGGGTTTGAGTCCCAAAGCAACGTGTTTACCCTAACATTCAAGTAATAATTAAACTTATTTAGTGGTTTTAAGGATACATGATTTAATCCAATATCAATTGACAAACAAGGAATTGAATAGATAATATGAATAGTAAAATAAATCAAACCAGTGTTTTAGCAGCGCTTTCGACCTCGATTCGAGATGGTCTCGAGGTTGGGTAAGAAGAACAGTAAAGAACAGAAGATAAACAATGATGAACAGTAATAGATAGTAAGTAAAATAGAGATCAGTGTTTTTGTATATCTTTATCAATGAATCAATGCCCTTACAAATGAATGGGGTCCCTATTTATATAGTAGAGGAATCCTAAATAAGGTACAATTCTAATAACGAAAATAATTTCCATGATTGACGTCAATAACCGCTTGATTTGATTTATTCTGGGATTTCCGCCGAGATCTTCGGTCGGTTGCTAATATCTTGACATTCCGTTATTATGCCTTACTCGAAGTCGGTCATGCTCGCTCTCGATCTTCAGCGAGCACTTCAATCTTCGTGCTCCGTACTTTGCCATTGTGATCGAGCCTAGTTTATTACGAGCTTATTCTCGGGGCAGCTCCTCATGCCTATGATATCCGACATGCCCGATTTTGACCGTTATAGATAGTCCCCGCATTTTTTTGAATAAAATGATAACAACCGGTTTGAGCCTTGATTTTTCAAAACCTCGATCATGACGTCGTCCTCATGACGTAAGTGACGGATGTGATCGAAATGTCCCGTCGGTTCAGTTTCCCAAATCATTAATGCCTATCAGTTAGCGGTCGACCACTAGCACCACCGAACCGTCGCTGTGAGTCTATAAATACCCGCTCCAGCATTGAATCAAACTTTGCTTTTGCTCTAATCAAACCTCTAAGTCTTCTCACTCTTTTCGTCTCCTCCTTTTCACCATCTGTAGAGCCACTTCCGTTAGCACTGAAACCACCAGTTTTTCATCTTTCTTGACTCTTCTTTACTTATACAAATGGTAAAAAAACTCAAAGACCATACCGCAGAAGGATAAAGTTTCTTGATCCTTTTCCCGGCCGTCCGACGACAAGACGCCGGCGAAGCCGCTTCCCCACGAGTATGTTCCCGGCCCGTGTACTCTAAAATCCGACTTCAAGGTCGAAAACCCTTCATCGATCCCAGGCCGATGTGAGCATGTGTTGATGTACATGTGCTCGATAATGAAGAGACACCTCGAGGCCGTGAAGAGGGACTACAACTGGGATCCCGAGGTCGTGGTGCAAATTCCTACTCCCGAAGAGAGAATTACCGCTTATGTGGAGGGGTTCCTAATTGTTTATACTTACCCCTTTACATTGGGTCCCCTCGACCCAGTGATTATTGATCTCTATAAAAGATATCAGGTCACCCTCGGCCAAATCCACCCCTCTCTATGGCGCATAGTAATCATGTTGCGCTTCTTCACTAGCAAGGCCGAGGGACTAGAGTTTACTCTAAATCACCTCATGTGGTTGTACCGGCCCCGAATCTATCGAGGACTAATCAGGCTCCAACGCCGAGTAATGAAAGCCTTGATCTCACGCATCGACGAGGACAAGGATCGGGGTTGGATGAGCCGTTTTATACAGGTGAGGACCCGTGACATTATCCCGTAAGAGAAGATGTCGTTCCCTGAGGAATGGAACTTTGACCGTAAGTGATCTTCTAAAATTTGTTCTTTGTACCTTCCTCGATTTCGCCTGATATCCCCTTTCGACATGCAACTATTCCTTGGATGCCTCAAGCGGTACCCGGCCTTGAAGATTGGGTTCGGAAGTTAGCCTCAACTTCCACTTATGCCGAACGTGCATGGCGTGATTTGGCAAAGAGCAGATGGGAGGCCAAGAACCACGGTAAAGGTATCCTTTTTCATGTTCTGAAACACTTTTTATACTTCATTCGTCACTAATTTTCTTTCATGCAGGCCTGACCAAGGATGCAACTTTGAGGCCTCCAAGTGGCGAGAAAGAAACCAAGTCCCTGATTTCGAAGCCGGGGGAAGACAAGAAGAGGAAAACTGCCTCGCAGTCCGAGGATCCCAAGCCCAAACTTCGAAGGGTGAGGAGGAAAGTAATCGCTCTCATAATGGACTCGGTCCAAAAACTGAGAGATGGATAAGAGGAAGAAGAGGAAAATGCCTCGGCACTGACAGTCCGACCTAGGAAAGCCGTTGAGGTCATCAAACCTTCTGAGCCGACAACGACTGCCAAAATCAAGCCTCGTGTTGAGGAGGCTTCCAAAAAGAAATCGGGTGAGGGTCCCGAATTACTAGAGGTTGAGATAGTTTCTTGGTCATCTGTAGCTACACCAGACGGGGCCGATTCTGAGACCCCGAAGATCGATCGGAGTGTCTCGAGCGACTTGCTCGGACCATGACAGCATGTCACTTGCCTTTTCTTCCGACTTTTTCTGAGGAGGCACTAAGGGAAGCTCGAGAGTTGAAGACTCCTGATATAGGCGGAGGCTCTAGTGTAAGGTATCCCTTTCGGGATTACTTTACTGGAGTCGATGATGCCTCTGATATCAGTGACGCTTCTATTCTTTTAGAAGAGGCCCAACGTCTCTTATCTCGGGTAAGAATCTGTTTACTACACTTCTTTTCTTTACTCTTTTATTTTTCTTTTATTTTCTAAATCTGGATTGTGTTTTCCCCTTTTTTGTAGGCCTCCGCCAAATTTGAAGCTAACCTCAGCCAGTGTGAAACCTATCTCCAAAAGGTCTCGGATGAGAGGGACGCTCTGAAGCTTCTTTGAGGCCAAAAAGATGAAACTATAAAGGATCTTCAAGCGGATTTGGTCAAGGCTCGTGAGGAAGAGGCCGAGCTACATAAGCAGGTGAGCATCATTTTGATAAAGTATGGACTCGACCCAACTGTAGAGGCTAATACTTCACTATCTCAGCTGCAGCAAAAGGTTGAAAGGATCGAGTTGCTTCGGGGAGAAGTCGATCAGGTCAAGGCCGATTGTGATCGGTGGAAGGAGAATATGGACCGCCTGACTGCAGAAAAAGAAACTACCTTGGCCAAACTGTCATCGGCCGTGGTTTAACTTCGGGGTGTCAAAGATAAAAGTTCAGCCCAAGCCAAGAGGATCGAGGAGCTCGAAACCGGGCTTGCTGAGGCCAAGGCGGAGATCGAGAAGACAAAAGTCATGGTGGACAAGTCCATTGCCATGTACCGGGCCGATGGTGAGGCTACTCAAATACAGCTAAGGGAGGCTTCTGACCGAGAGCAATGGATCATTGACTCGGCGAAGTGTCAATTCCGGAGGGAAACCCTCGAGGAAATCCATACTCGAGGTTTTGACCTCTCCCAGGAGATAGCCCGAGCCAAGGTGCTTGAGGCTGAAGCCAGGCAGCTTGCCTCCTTTGACGACGAAGACGATGATGAAGAAGGCAGTCGAGGTAGATCCGATGAGGGGCCTGAAGGAGAAGTTTCTCCCGAAAAAGAGGTCGAAACCGGCCGTAGTTAGGACTTAGTTTCTCTTTTTGTAAGATCTTGATCGGTCTCTTGTACATAACCTTTTTTATCAATATATAATAGAAAAACTTCTTTTGAATGTCTTCTCAATGTTATGTTCAAACGTGTTTTTTGCTTTTGCCTTGTGAAAATTTTGTTGTTGCAGCCTCCGTAATCGAGTGAACACTAGTTCGAACTTAGAACAAAACCCTTAGGTTTTTTAGACACGCAAGGGCGAGTCCCCGAGCTCCATAATATATTCGAGATTTTGGATGGCTTGATCGATGCCATGACTGCACTGGTTTTATAACTAAGTTTGAGTATGTTTCGAACTTAGAATAGAATAAACCCTTAGGTTGTTTTATAAAATAATGGGTAATTTTCTAACTTACAGTAACATAACCCTTAAGGTTTTATGGTGGATCCTTGAGCTAAGTTCAAATCAACTTTATTTGAACTCGGAATAGTGGAACCCTTAGGTCCGAGTTGAGTGAGAACAAAGTCTCGAACTCTAAATGTATTGGCCCTTAGGCTCTTTTAGGTGGGGACTATATGACCTCTAAAAGACGGCTATTATTTCCCCCTTCGGCTTACTACCCATTGGTTTTTTTAGGGTCCGATGTTGGTCGAAATCCTTTTGCTTTTTATGCCTTAGCACATTTGTGTTAAAGATAATTTGATACCTCTTAAGGTTTTTCGAGGGCTGATTTTATCAAAGCCCTTTTGATTATTTGCCAAGGATAGCCTTTTTTAACCGGTTTTTCAGAGAATTTGAAGGCCTATCGTTATTGCGGAATTCGGACGTCTCCGAGCCGCGTTATTTAGGCCGTAACCTTTAGTTTGGCCATAGACTTTAGTTTGGCCGTAGCCTTCGGGTACGCCTCTTGGGCTTATTTTCCAATAACATTTCGAACTTGTTTGAAATGTCAGTCCCCGAGAATGGTGGCCTTGGCCTATAGATCGAGGGGTGCCTCTTTGAGGTCTTATGCATTTGTGTTTAGATAACTCGAATATGCCTATCATCGATGGTAGTCCCCGAGTGTATATTTGCACTTTTGCTCTTGAGCCATTTCTCGCAATATCATAAGCATGAGGTTTGTATAGTAGATAATTTTCTTCGAGACACAAAATGTTTAAATGAAAAGAGAATGCTTCTCTGAATAGTTTATACATGCGGAGATGTTTTGCCATCGGGGCTCGACTAATTTATATGGACACGGTTCACTTGACTGTTTCATCCATTACAAATCTTCCCTATCGAGGCCCTTTGACATGAAGTACTATTCTCGAGAATACAACATTCGAGGGTGATGCCTTCTAGTATTAGAGGTTGATTGCAAAGAAGCTTTGGATACTATTGAATTGTCCTCAGGTAGCACATAATTGTTGCCTCGTTAAAAACCTCGCCGGAAAAATCCAGTTGGGATAAAAACCGATCTAAGGAAAAAGAGTGCAATGCGTACTTAAAAACTTGAGGTCTCGATGTCTTTGGTCGAACTCCTGCAATAAGTTAGCGTCGAATATATATAAATAAAATAAGGGAGAAAATCATACCTTAACAATAATATCGTTTGAGAAGTGATATGTTCTAGTTGTTTGGTAATGGTTCGCCGTCCATCGTTCTGAGTTTATAAGACCATTTTCCGACTATATCAAGGACTTGATAGGGTCCTTCCCAATTCGGGCCGAGCTTCCCTTCATTTGAATCTCGAGTGTTGATGGTGACCTTCCTTAGGACTAAGTCCCCGATCCTGAAGTGGCAAAGGTTGGTTCTTCTGTTGTAGTACCTTTTGATTCGTTGCTTTTGTGCAGCCATTCGAATAAGCGCCACTTCTCATTTTTTATCTAATAATTCGAGGGTAGTATTCATAGCCTTGTGGTTCGATTCCTCCGATGCATGTTGAAACCTTGTGTTGCGTTCTCCAACTTTGACTGGAATTAAGGCTTCGGAGCCATACACTAAGGAAAACGGAGTTCCCCCTGTACTGGACTTCGATGCTGTTCGATATGCCCAAAGGACTTCGGGCAGAATTTCTCTCCATTTCCCTTTAGCTTCGTTAAACCTTTTCTTCAGGTTTTGGATGATAGTCTTGTTTGTCGATTCGGCCTTTCCATTCCCACTAGGGTGATACGGTGTTGACAATATCCTTTTTATTTTATAGTCTTCGAGAAATTTCGTCACTTTACTGCCGATAAATTGCTTTCCATTGTCGCATACTATTTCTGCGGGTATCCCAAATCGACACACGATGTGATCCCAGATGAAGTCTATAACCTCTTTTTCTATCACTTTCTCGAACGCCTGTGCTTCAACCCATTTAGAAAAATAGTCAGTCATAAATAAAATGAACTTAGCTTTACCTGGGGCCGATGAAAGAGGGACGACGATATCCATCCCTCATTTCATGAATGGCCATGAGGATATGACTGAATGAAGTTGTTCTCGGGGCTGATGGATCATCGGTGCAAACCTTTGACATTTATCACATTTTTGAACAAACTCCTTAGTATCTTTTTCCATGCTATCCCAGTAGTATCCTGCTCTAATGATTTTGTGAATCAATGATTCGGCACCGGAGTGGTTCCCACAAGTGCCTTCATGGACCTCTCGTAAAACGTAATCGGTGCCTCCTAGTCCTAAGCACACTGCCAATGGTCCATCGAATGTTCTTCTGTATAATGTTCCATCTTCAGCCAATGTGAATCGAGCAGCTTTGGTTCGTAAGGTCCTCGACTCTTTAGGGTCTGATGGGAGCTTTCCATTCTTCAAATATTCAATATATTTATTTCTCCAATCCCAAGTTAAGCTTGTAGAGTTTATCTCGGCATGTCCTTCCCCGATCACGGATCTCGAGAGTCGAACGACAGTCCCCGAGCCGATCTCATCTTCCTCGACCGATGACCCCAAGTTTGCAAGTGCATCGGCCTCACTGTTTTGTTCTCGAGGTACATGCTGTAAAGTCTATTCCTTGAAATGGTGCAAAGTTACCTGCAGCTTGTCCAAATACCTTTGCATTCTATCCTCTCGAACTTCGAATGTTTTGTTTACTTGGTTCACCACCAGTAAAGAGTCACACTTGGCTCCAATGACTTCTGCCCCCAGACTTTTAGCTAGCTCGAGACCTGCAATCATGGCCTCGGACTCAACCTAGAAGTTTTGATAGATTGCCTAATAGTGCTACTCGTGGGTGGCTTCAAAACGATGCCTAGCCCGGACCCCTTCACATTTGAAGCACCGTCTGTGAAAAGGGTCCATACCCCCGATGACGTGCCCAATTTTAACAAGAGTTCCTTTTCAACTTCGGGTACGAGGGTTGGCATGAAATCGGCCACGAAGTCCGCTAAAATTCGAGACTTGATGGTCGTCCGAGGTTGATATCCGATGTTGACGGCCCATTTGACCAATCGGCCCGACAGTTGAGGTTTGTGCAAATATTACGAAGTGGGTAAGTGGTTAATACGCATACGGGGTGAGATTGAAAGTATGGTCTTAACTTTCCAGAGGCACTTATTAGTGTAAGTGCCGATTTTTCTAAGTGTGGATATCTAGTTTCTGCTTCTCCTAAGGTTCGACTTACATAATAAACGGGAAATTACGTACCTTGCTCTTCTCGAACTAGGACACCACTTACCGCGATTTCTGATACTGCCAAGTACAAGTAAAGTTTTGCATCTGCCTTTGGAGTGTGAAGCAGTGGTGGGCTCGATAGGTATCGCTTCAACTCTTCCAATGCTTGTTGGCATTCCGGCGTCTAGGCGAAATCGTTCTTCTTTTTGAGTAAAGAGAAAAATATGTGGCTTCGGTCTGATGACCTCAAAATGAATCGGCCTAAGGCAGCTATCCAGTTAACCTCTGTATGGCTTTTATACTATCTACGACGGCGATGTCTTTGATGGCCTTGATTTTATCGGGGTATATCTCGATCCCCCGATTTGATACCATGAAGCCAAAGAACTTGCCCGAACCAACTCCTAAAGCACATTTCTTGGGGTTGAGCTTCATGTTGTATTTCCTTAAAATCTCGAATGTTTCCTGCAAATTAGCCAAATGGTCCTCTGCGCGCAAGGACTTAACTAGCATGTCATCAATATAAACCTCTATTGATTTACCTATTTGTTCTTCGAACATTTTATTCACTAGGCGTTGGTAAGTAGCTCCTGCATTTTTTATCCCGAAGGACATTACATTATAACAATATGTTCCATACTTGGTGATAAATGAAATCTTTTCTTGGTCTTCCGGGTTCATTTGGATTTGATTGTACTCGGAATAGGCACCGAGAAAAGTAAGGATCTCGTGGCCGGTCGTGGCATCGTTCATGTGATCAATGTTAGGCAGTGGAAAAGAATCTTTGGGGCACGCCTTGTTTAAATCCTTATAATCTACACACATTCTAAGTTTGTCCCCTTTTTTAGGGACTACAACTACATTGGCTAACCATTCGGGATATTTCACCTCCCGAATGGATCCTATTTTGAGAAGTTTAGTTACCTCGTCCTTTATGAATACGTGTTTTACTTCGGACTGGGGTCTTCTCTTTTACTTCACCGGTTTGAATCTAGGGTCCAGGCTTAGCCGATGTGTCTTTACCTCTGGTGGAGTCCCTGTCATGTCTAAATGGGACCAAGAAAAACAATTTATGTTATCAACAAGAAATTGAATAAGTTTTTTCCTGAGTTCAAGGGTTAATCCTGTTCCTAGGTATACCTTTCGCTCGGGCAGGTACTCGATCAATATAACCTGTTCCACCTCTTCGACCGTTGATTTGGTGTCGTCAGTATCTTCAGGAACAACAAAAGTTCGAGGGGTCATAAAATCCTCCTCTTCTTCTTCTATCTCCCGCTTCCCTGATCCGGTCGAGGCTGGTGGCTGTGATTGCTATTTGACTCCCGGTTTATCTTCGATGCTCGACCTTTCCGAGGTTGATAGTGTCGATTTTGGAGTTACCTCATCGACCGCAAATATTTCCTTTACAGCATGCTGCTCCCCGTACACTATTCTTACACCGTCGGACGTCGGGAATTTCATCATTTGGTGGAGAGTCGAAGGAACTTCCCTCATATTGTGGATCCAAGGCCTTCGGAGTAGGGCGTTGTACCTCATGTCGCCCTCGATTATGTGGAACTTGGTATCTTGAATGGTTCCAGCCACGTTCACTGGTAGAACAATCTCCCCTTTAATTGTTTCACTGGCCATATTGAAGCAGTTTAAGACTCGAGCTGCGGGTACGATTTGACTTTGTAGGCCGAGCTGCTCCACGACCCTCGATCGGATGATATTTGCTGAGCTACCTGGATCCACTAAAACACGCTTAACTTGAACTTTATTTAATAAGATAGATATTACCAGAGCATCGTTGTGGGGCTTAGAATTGCCTTCTGTTTCTTCGTTGTTGAATGATAAAGTTCCTTCGGGCACATAATCTCGGTTTCGTTTATCCGTAGTGATTGATACCTTAATGCGTTTGAATATGGGTCCCTGTGGGATATCAACCCCACTGACGATCATCTGAATGACATGTTGGGGTTCCTCCTATTCATTTTTCCTGTTGGCATCCCTTTCTCTGAAATGATTCCTGGCTCGATCGCTGAGGAACTCTCGAAGGCGGCCCTCATTGAATAGACGAGCTACCTCTTCCCTTAATTGCCTGCAATCCTCGGTCTTGTGACCATGCGTGCCATGATACTTACACATCAAATTTCAGTTTCTTTGGGAAGGATCGGTTTGTATGGGTTTGGGCCACCTAGTATCTCTGATCCTTCCGATTTCCTCGTTGCGATCTTTATGGCCCCGACATGTACCTTTACGAAAGAATCTGCTAACATGGAAATGAATCAATGGAATTTGGTGGTAGGTTGTGATACCAAATCATTGCTCCCTTCGAAAGGGACTCTCCGAATATTTTTAACAGCATGAATTCTATTGCATCATCCTCTAAATCGTTACCTTTAATAGAGCATGTTTATGAAGTAACATGCTCGTTGGGATCGGTAGTCCCATTGTATTTGTGTATGTCCGGCATGCGAAACTTTTTTGGAATAGGTTTCGGAGCCACACTTGGAGGAAACAACTTTTGTACAAAATTATTCGAATCCATCCCTCTCAAGATTGGCGGTGCCCCTGGTATCTGATCAACTCGAGAGTTGTATGTCTCCACTTTTTTATCGTTGGCTTCGATTCTCTTCTCCCCTGATTCAATTCTTTTGGTGAGCTCCTCAAGCATTTTCATTACCGCAAGATTAGTCTCTGATTCGTTACCATTCGACCTTTCTGGTACTGGCTCGGTACGACAAGTAATTTTCGGCTCGACCCTATTCGGAGCTCTATGTTGATTTTGTAACTGAGCAATAGCGGCTTGCTGAGCCTGAAGCATCTCGAATATCAATTGGAGACTAAATCCTTCGTCTCCTCTGCCCTGTGTTCCTTGGCCACTAAATCGGCCTTCTTTGCGTACACTCCCATCGAGATCTGTGCCTAGGTACACGTTTAGAGCAACGTGCGAACTGACATCGACTCGGTTGGCAACCGGTACTGCCCCGAGATTAGCCTGTGGCACCTCGACTCCTGGAGCGATCACATTTTCGTTTTCATCATGGAATCCAAGGCCATTGTTACCATGTGTGGATGCATTTTGCGAGTTTGACATGTTTTAACCTGAAAGCAAAGGCACTCAACAGGAACAAGCGTAAAATAGTGTGTTTTACCAAAATCAGCACAGAACAATCACTATTATCCTTAGCCCCACGGTGGGCGCCAAACTGTTTACCCTAAAATTCGAGTAACAATTAAACTTATTTAATGGTTTTAAGGATACGTGATTTAATCCAATACCAATTGACAAACAAGGAATTGAATATATAATCTGAATAGTAAAATAAATCAAACCAGTGTTCTAGCAGCGCTTTCGACCTCAATTCGAGATGGTCTCGAGGTTGGATAAGAAGAACAGTAAAGAACAGAAGATAAACAATGATGAACAGTAATGGATAGTAAGTAAAATAGAGAGCAGCGTTTTTGTATATCTTTATCAGTGAATCAATGCCCTTACAAATGAATGGGGTCTCTCTTTATATAGTAGAGGAATCCTAAATAAGGTACAATTCTAATAACGAAAACAATTCTCATGATTAACGTCAATAACCGCTTGATTTGATCTGTTCCGAGATTTTCGCCGAAATCTTCGGTCGGTTGCTAATATCTCGTCATTCCGTTATTATGCCTTACTCGAAGTCGGTCATGCTCGGTCTCGATCTTCAGCGAGCACTTCGATCTTCGTGCTCCGTACTTTGCCATTGAGCTCGAGCCTAGTTTATTACGAGCTTACTCTCGAGGCAGCTCCTCGTGCCTATGATATCCGACATGCCCGATTTCGACCGTATACACAACGTAAACAATTCATTCCAGGAAATCTATGAAAAGAATGACTTCTTCTAATTCTTCAGCTGTTTCTTTTGTGGCATCCGTCTCTTTTGGTTTAACAATTGTATCCGAAGTACATGTACTTGACTTGGTTGTGCGTGTTCTTTCAACTGTTGCGGGATCCTCATCACTCGATGGTCTCATTGCTGCAACTGCTATTCGACATTTTCATCCTTAGTCAACCCGCTTGCAGTAGCTATCGCAGTACACTTTCGAGCTACCCATTATTCTCCTCTAATTTCTCGAATTACCCACTTAGATGGGAATTTGATAACCTAGTGTAGAGTGGATGATACTGCATTTACGTCATGGATTCATGGCCTTCTGAAAATGATATTGTAGGTAATATCCGCTGCCACTACCTAAAATGTAGTGTCTTTGACTACTTCCTCTGTAAAAGTTTTTAGAATATCTCACCTCGAGTTGTTACGCGGGATTTATTGAATTCAAAAAGTGATTTTGCTTTCGGAATTATATGGTCGGTTACTCTCATTTGTTCAACAACTCGTAATTGGATTAGTGTTTGCTGAACTACCTGGATCGATAAAGAGTCGCTTAACATTTGTATCTCAAACACATAAAGTAATTACCTGTCCATCATTGTGTGGCACTAGTAGTCCGTCTTCATCTTCATCATCAACTATGATTCTTTCGTCGATTAGTATTTTTCGATTTCGTTTTTCGTTGTTGAAAACTTTAACAAACTTCCTGGCTACCGTAAATGTTACTTTGTTGACTTCCTGGCTTCCTGCTTCTCCTTTTTACTAAAAAATTCCATACGATAAACTTTCTTCAGAAGATATTCTACTTCTTTTTTTTCTGTGAAATCCTGCAATGCGCGATTCTATGCCCATGATTATTATGAAACTCACACCAAAATTTCAGACTTCTTTTACTTGGATCCGCTCTCATCTCCTTTGTCCATCTTATTCTTATCTGATCACCCATATACTTTAATATAGTTGCTAATTAATTAAAGTTGTAATATGTAAGCTTTAGTTGTGCATGATAATCGTTAAATTTTAACACATCCGGTTCTTTACCAATTCGGGAGGGAATTACATCATTCATCTTCTCGGAACCTTTATTATCACGGCCTGATTCTGGTTTTTTCTCCAGTTCTCGCTGCAATAGTCCGACATAGGGCTCGTATGGGTTTTTAGGGCTTCTACGGTCGACGTTATTTCTCTTTTTTGTGGTTTCTAGATGATCATAAAACTTGCTTCTGAACTTGTCGTCAAATCTAGGCTGAATCACAGTGTCCTCCTTAATCCGGAGCTTAGTTCTATAATGGTTATACACATCATTCCATGTCATCAAAGGGATTTCTCGTAGACTCTCAGTCAACCTTCTCGTGGCCTTCGAGTTGTTCTTATTTAGATTTTATGCAAAGGCTATCACAACCCAATTATCTGGCACCGGTGGTAATTGTATCATTTCCCTTTGGAATCGATCAACAAATCTCGGAGCAATTCCGTGCTTCTCTGTTGGATTTTGAAGATATCTTTATGTTAGGGATATAATAGATATGCCCTATATCTAATCTCATATGTGATGATTTGAACATATTTTTGTGAACATTATTTGATATAAAAATATATGGCATTTGATATTCTTTTATCATAGTTATTATCAATTGCTTGATTAATTTGATAAGGTCCTTGATTAAATTTTAAGACTTGTCATCGTGATGGAGATCATGATAATTAGAGTGAAGTTTCTTATAATTTAATCTAAATTTGTTCTTGATCGTAGGATTATTACTTTGGACATTAGTAATCCGGTTAGATCAATATTTATGTGATCGTTTTTATGGGATAAAGATTAGTTGATCTCATTAACTAAATTACATAGGTAGATGATGCATATTGAGATATGATCATTGAATCGACTCATTGGATAATTCATAATTGTTAGAATTACCATAAACTGTCAATAGGATATTCTCTTGAAGAATATGATGTAAGAATTTCCTTTGACCTGAGATCATTATAGTAATTGACAAGTTATTTATTGTGTTTTGATACTAGACACCTATGGCCCTAGGGCGATAGTTGAAAGGATATTGGGTACGATTAAATGCTTGTAGAATTAGTGATTGATCAAGATGAAATCTGTTAACTCTTGGTAATGAGTTTAAGCTCCATGTTGTCATAAATTATAAACAACCAAATTAAGACATTGGCCAGGGCAATTGAATGAAAGAAGAAAAGAGTTTCTTAGGTCATTCAATGTTCGATTATATCTGACATGAACGCATAGTTGGTCGCCTATTAGGATTTGACAGTTGAACCATATCCTAGGGTGACCCAGAGCTATAAGGGCAGATGGAATTACTACATTATTCTTCTACTGATTCTTGAGAGTAAATTGTATACTTCATTCTATCCGGTCGTTAAGGGGTGTTGCTAGACGCCACCCTTGATTAGTATATTGATGTGATCAATTTACTGCCGGCTTAGTATTGAACCTATAGGGTCGCACACTAACGAGTGTTCTGATCTTTGATAAAGAATTAATTAGTTTATTATTTGATAATTAAATTAAAGAATTTAATTAGTCAAATAAATTTATTTATTAGTCCTAGTGAAATATTATTATATTCTTTGCTAGCACATAGGATATAATTAATATTATGAACAAATTAAAACTTTTTATTTGGAATAGAAAATTAAATTATTTCTCTTGGTTAAAATATATATGATATATTTAATTATATAAAAATGTATATATAATATTAATATAAAAGGTTTATAAGTTAGAATCCAATTTTGAATTGGATAACTAACGTGAAAGTCCATGGAAGGACGAGTCGGCAGCTTAAACCTGTAAGCATATAAATTTTATTAAATTAAATCCATAAAATAATTTGGATTATATTTTAAATTCAAGATATATTGGTCCAAATAAATATTATGGGCTAGTATATAAATGAATTAATTATATAGGTCCAATATATATATGGATTAAATAAATAAGTCTTAATCCATTGGGCTAGCCCATTTAATATGGATTAAATAAATAAGTCTCAATCCATTGAGCTAGCCCATTTAATTGGGCTAAAGTGATGAGCCCACTTCTTTAAGCCCAAGATGTCATCTTCCTAGAGGTCCAGTTTGGCGCCACGTGTCAAATGACGTGGCACGCCAAGTTAAGCAGAAGAGCCAATAGGATCGGGCCACATGTCAAATGACAAGGCATGCCAAGTCAAATTAAATGGCCAATGAAACTGCGCCACATGCACAAGTGGCATGTTCTGGCCAATCAAATGCGGCCTTGTCACTCTTCAATTTGATTGTTCGGAAAGAGTTTGTTCTCATCAAAACTCTCTCCTCCCACAACTATAAATAGGGGTTTTCATAACCCAGAAAAGACACCAGAAGTTATAACAAGAAGCAAGAGGTAGCTCGTGGATCAAACGCTGTAGATTTCTCTAAAAGCTACAAGCATTCAAGTATTCTAAGGATTAAAAGATCAAGACGAAGATTCAAGAATAAGCAGCAAGCCCTTGGATTAAAAATACGTCAAGATCAAGATTAGGCCTCAAGCACTTGGATTAAAATAAATTAAAATTCAAGATTAAGCTCAAAGGCTCTTTTATTTACTGTTGAAAAGAAGAATCAGAGGATTCATAGAGATTGTACACTCAAATTACTTGAAATCAAATACAACGATTGTTGCAATATTTTTAGGTCTTGATTTTATTTTCTTGACGCAATTTATTGTCTACAAATTCTGGCCCGTCCTGTGGGACAATCTCTACCTCTCATCTCAACTTTTCAATCACCAAAGTTTAAGAACATCAAAATGGTTTCAAAGAAAATCAACCCCGGATCAACTTCCACCAAGGCTGCTAACTCCAGCTTTTATGTTGATGTGGAAAGCATCCTCGATGTTACCTTTGGAAGCTTTGGACCAGTTACGAGGAGTAAATCAAGCTCTTTAGGACAACAAGCACTCCAAGTGTCATCCACATCAACCCCTATTTTCGGATCTTCATCCTCAAAAGGAGCAAGATCTTCTACAAACGCACCCTAAGGAGGAAGCGATGCTGCTGAAAAGATCAAGAAAACTCTTGCTCTGCTTGACCTCTCCGGAAGCTCAATGAGATTTAACTCGAGGTGATATTTTAGAATCAACTTTCCACTTGGCTTATCTTGAAAAGAAGTGGATTTCATACTCTGCTTCTTGCTCACTTTCGTCGTGAACTTTACAGGTGATGTGTTGACATTCATAGCTTCTTTGCTTTCAGACTTGGGTACGATCTTGCCCCACTTGTTGCTTGTCATTCCCTTTGCGAGATTCATAGATGGGCAGCCTTTCATTTCAAGCAGAGGCCATGCTCAATTTCATGTCATGGGCACGAGTTGCAAGTTCTTCAAATGTGCTAGGCTTGATACCTTGCAAGACGTAGCGCAATCCCCAATGCATGCCTTGGATGCACATCTCTATGCCAGAAGCTTCACTAAGCCTGTCTTTACAGTTGAGGCTTGCATTCCTCCAACGATTGATAAACTCAATGACTGGTTCACCCTTCCGTTGGCGAGTATTTGTGAGTTCCACCATGCTCACAGTGCGCCTTGTGCTACAAAAGCGATTGAGGAACTCTTGCTCTAGTTGATCCCAACTATCAATAAATCTCGCCTCGAGGTCTGTATACCAATCAAAAGCATTTCCTTTTAACGAGCGGACAAACTATTTGACAAGGTAATCTCCATAAGTCCCAGCGTTGTTGCATGTCTCAACGAAGTGCGCCACATGTTGCTTTGGATTGCCTTTACCATCAAACTGTTGAAACTTTGGAGGTTGATAGCCAACAGGCATCTTCAACATATCGATCCTTGCAGTGTACGGCTTTGCGTATGTAAGGGAGGACATGGCAGCAACTTCATACTTGTTCTTAATTGTTCCTTCAATAAACTCCTATAGTTGATCGATTGGAATTATCCCTTCAAATGAGACAAGGATAGCCTTAGCGGATGCTACTTGTCTTGGGGGGAGAATCACTCTCTGAAACTTCTGGGAGCTTGCCAGGTGCGTGGGTGGATTCTTCTTCCATCAAGATTCACACCCTATCTGTTAGCTTGTCGATTCTAGCATCTTGATTTTGCATGCACTTGGTCAAGCCAGCGATTGCTTCTGTCAAGTTTGCCAACTGATCTTCCACAGATGAAGTGTTTGTCACCATGGCTTGCATGATTGTTGTAGATGATGGGGAGTAGCATGGATTGTCACGCAGATTGATTCTCAAATGGCTCACACTATGCGGTGTAACTGGGGAGGATCCATCACGTGAAGCATCATCATCTTCTTTCACAGCAGAGTTCTTAGATCCAGAGAGGTCAAGCAGAGCAAGAGTTTTCTTAATCTTTTCAGCAACATCGCTTCCTCCTTCAGGTGCGTTTGTGGAAGATCTTGCTCCTTTTCAGGATGAAGATCCGAAAATAGGGGTTGATGCGGATGACACTTGGAGTGCTTGTTGTCCTAAAGAGCTTGCTTTACTCCTCGTAACAGGTCCAAAGCTTCCAAAGGTAACATCGAGGATGCTTTCCACATCAACATAAAATCTGGAGTTAGCAGCCTTGGTGGAAGTTGATCCGGGGTTGATTTTCTTTGAAACCATTTTGATGTTCTTAAACTTTGGTGATTGAAAAGTTAAGATAAGAGGTAGATATTGTCCCACTAGGCGTTCCAGAATTTATAGACAATAAATTGCGTCGAGAAAATAAAATCAAGATCGAAAAATATTGCAACAATCATAGTATTTGATTTCAAGTAATTTGAGTGTACAATCTCTATGAATCCTCTGATTCTTCTTTTTAACAGTAAATAAAAGAGCCTTTGAGCTTAATCTTGAATTTAAATTTATTTTAGTCCAAGTGCTTGAGGCCTAATCTTGATCTTGACATATTTTTAATCCAAGGGCTTGCAGCTTGTTCTTGAATCTTCGTCTTGATCTTTTAATCCTTAGAACACTTGAATGTTTGTAGCTTTTAGAGAAATTTGCAGCGTTTGATCCACGAGCTCCCTCTTGCTTCTTGTTATAACTTTTGGTGTCTTTTCTGGGTTATGAAGACCCCTATTTATAGTTGTGGGAGGAGAGAGTTGTGATGAGAACAAACTCTTTCCGACCAATCAAATTGAAGAGTGACAAGGCCGCATTTGATTGGCTAGAACATATCACTTATACATGTGGCACAATTTCATTGGCCATTTAATTTGACTTGGCATGCCTTGGCATTTTGACATGTGGCCCGATCCTATTGGCTCTTCCGTTTGACTTGGCGTGCCACGTCATTTGACACGTGGCGCCAAACTGGGCCTCTAGGAAGATGACATCTTGGGCTTAATGAAGTGGGCTCATCACTTTAGCCCAATTAAATGGGCTAGCCCAATGGATTGAGACTTATTTATTTAATCCACATATATATATATATATATATATATATATATATATATATATATATATGTGGATTAAATAAATAAGTCTTAATCCATTGGGCTAGCCCATAATATTTGTTTGGACCAATATATCTTGAATTTAAAATATAATCCAAATTATTTTATGAATTTAATTTAATAAAATTTATATGCTTACAAAACCCATTAAGAATGAGAATTGCATTTTTTATAGTAAAAAAGTAATAAGGATTTTATAATGCAATTTGGAATTGAACTTTATGGAAAATCCATATAGGTTGGCAGTCACGAGAGCCCATGTTGATTGGGATTTTGAAATAAACTTTTACCCTAAGTAAATCATTACCTCAACCAAATAAGAAAAGGGTTTATAGGTGATGTTATATATTAGGGTGATGGATAAAATTTGCCGGAGTAAGTCTTGAGAAGAAAATTTACTTTGTGAAAATAGAATACAATACAAAGCCAAGAGAGAAAATACGATTACAAGAAAAGTGTTTCTTGTTCTTCTATCTTCGAGTTGAGATTTTTGAGAAAAATTTCAACACAATATTTTGTTCAATTTGTTCATGGGTTTCATTGATCAAAGAGTTGATAGCAAGGATCGACCTCGGTGTGGATACGCATAGAGTCTTCGTACTATCAAAGAAAATTCTGAAACAAGGCTCTCTTTACCAGGCACGTCTTAGATCCAATCTTTGGCATGTAAATAAATTTTAAACATGAAAAGATCTGCCTAGGATTGTTATTGTCTTCCGCTGCGTGTTACGAACACCTATACGCAATCCTACACTTTCATCCACTTTTTACATTTTTTGTGCTCTAGAATGTACCTTAACGAAAGTATTTTCAAGCTCAACAAAAGAGTTAATTGAATTTTCAGGAAGAAGAGAATACCATGTTAACTCCCCTTTAATGAGTGTCTCTTTGAACTTCTTCACCAATACTGACTCTATCTCTTTAGTTGTTAGGTCATTGCCTTTAATTCCCATTGTGAAATCTATGACCTGATCCCCTGGTTCCGAGGTTCCGTCATACTTGGGTAGGACTGGCACTTTGAACTTATTTGGGAATGGGATTGGTGTTGCACTCGACTTCTAAGGTTTTTGTGAGTACTTGTTCATATCGACCCCTTTGATCACAGGCGGAACTCTCGAGATTTATTCAATCTGTTCACTTTGTTCCTTGAGCCGTTTCCACAAAGTTAGTACTAAGTTATGTAAATATGAACTTTTGTTTGTACCTGAACCACCGTTTCCATTACATTCGAGAGCTCTCCAATATCAGAGTTCTGTGGTGCAGCAGTCAGATCTATCTTGGGCGACATTGGCACCGAGGCTCTTAAATTTGCCATTAGGATTTGAATAACCTTGTTGATTTGTCGATTGCAAGCTCTCTGTTCCGTCATAAATTCTTCAAGCCTTGATCGCTTTACAGATGCTTCATCAATCGTTCTTTGAGGCGAGATTGTTTACCCTTAAAATTGGATAACAATTAAACTTATAATGAGGTTCTAAGGACATGTGATTTCACTTAATACCAATTGATATATATGAAGATTAATAACAGAAATAAACTATAAAGTAAAGCAAACCAGTGTTAGAATAGAACCCAGCCGTCGAGTTTGGATACCCTTGAACTGGTTGATGCAAGAACAATTAAAATATAACAAGCTGATGAACAATAGTATAAATGAGAAAGAGAATTATATTGCTTTTATATCTGTGAACATTGTTCTTTACAAATGATTAGAACCCTCCCCCTATTATATAGTAGAGGAATTCCACTTATGGTATAATTCTAATTACAGAAGAAAATCTCATGATTAGCTAATTAACCATTTTTGATTTAATCCGTTCCGAGATTTACGCCATTATCCTAGACCAGTCATGGATATCTCGCCTTTCTGTTATTGTGCTATCTTCTATCTTACTTGATGTCTGTCTCATTTGGCTTCGATTGCTACTAGCCTCGATCTCGACAGGTACCTTGATTCTAAACTCGTTACCTTATCCTTGTGATTTAGTCTATTCCGTTACGAGGCCGTCCTTCGATGCAACCTCCCGGTCTCGGTCAAATAGTAGAATCGGGTGGGCCCGGATTTAACCGTATACAGATAGTCCCCTCGTCTTTTGGAGTGTAATGACAAGAAAATGAATTGAGCCTTCAATTTTATACCTCGACCTGTCATGACATCATCCTCGTAATGCAAGCGACGGAAGTGACCGAAACGTCCCGTGGGTACAGTTCCCCAAGTCATTAATGAGTGTCAGTTGGCGGTCGGCCACTAGTGCCTTTGAATCGTCGCCGTGAATCCAATAAATAGACCCCTTTCTCATTAATTCAAACTTTACTTTCACTTCCTTCTAATCTCCAAAGCTTTTATATCTCTTAAGTTCTTCACTTCTACAAATCTTCAAGTTTTGCTGTTAATCCTTTCTCAAAAGTCAAGTCCTATTATCTCCTTCTTCTTCAAACTCACACAAAAATGGCAAAAACATCGAAAACGGTACCACAAAAAAGAAGCTGCTTCATTTTCTCAACCGGCCGGCGGGAAAACGCTGGTGGAACCCCGTCTTGAGGAATGTATTCCTGGGGGGTGCGCGCTAAACTCCGATTTCAAGATTGATAAAGCCTCATCGATTCTTGGTCGATGTGAGCCAATGTCGAGGTATATATGCTCGATAACTGAGGGATACCTTAAGCAGGTAAAGAAATACTGTAACTAGGAGGGCAAAGAGGTGGTGGTCCCGACCCCTGAAGAAGACATCACCACTCATGCGGAAGGGTTTCTAAGTGTCTACACTTACCTTTTCACGCTGGACCCCTCGACCCCGCCATCGTTGATTTTTGCCATCAATATCAAATAACCCTAGGCCAAATCCATCCTTCCTTTTGGCGAATTGTTTTCTCCTCCGATTCTTCGTGTGCAAAGTCGAGGGGCTTCCTTTCACCCTCGATCACCTTATCAGACTGTATAGCCCCCGCCTCTATTGAGGCGAGTTAATAAAACTCCAATATCGGGCTACCAAAGTGCTGTTCTCAAGCATAGACGAGGACAAAGATCGAGGTTGGATGGGCCGGTTCATTCGAGTGAGGACTTCCAACCTAATCCCAGCCGAGAAGATGCCATTTCCTGAGAAATGGAACATGAATCGTAAGTACCATCTCACTATTAGCTTCCATGTATTATTTTTTCCTTTGTATTTTCTCTTTGATGTCTTTTTCCATGATGTAGCGGTCGCTTGGATGCCCTGTACGATTCCCGACCTCGAGAGCTGGGTTCGGAATCTGGCCTCGACCTCTACATATGCCGAACGCTCATGGCGTGATTTAACAAAGGGCCGATGGGAGGGTAAGAATCATGGTAAGCCCACTTTTTCTGTATTTGGTGATTTGATTAAGATGCCCTTCTTCTACTTATTCAATTCTCTCGTGTGTAGGACTGGGCAAGGATACGGTCATGAGGCCCTTGTCTAGTGAGGAGGAGACTTCCAACCCCGGTTTAGAAGTCGGCGAAGGTTAAGAAGAGGAAAAAGACCTCATCCTCCGATGATCCAAAGCCTAAGAAGAATCCGGTTCGTAAGCCGAAGAAAGACACAGTTGCCCTGCTTGCGGATGTGATTCAACGGTTAAGGGAGGAAGAAGAAGAAGATGAAGATGATGGCTCGGAATTGGTGGCCTGAGTGAAGAAAACAATCGAGGCCCAAAGGCTGCTGAGTCGATGGTGGTTGAGGAGATTCCGCCTCGAGTCGAGGGGGTCTTGGAAAAGGGCTCGGGCAAAGTCCCCGAGTCGTTGAAGATCGAAGATGCCTCCTGCCGAGATGAGCAAAAGGCGGGTATGTCTAAAGAGGCCAGCTCCGAGTCCCTTTGCAGTGAGGAGAACGCCCTAAGTGGCTCACTTGGGGAAATAGATATTGGAAACTCGCCAATTCTTCCTGCCTTTTCCGAGGAGGCAATTCAGGAGGCCCAAGATACGAGGACTCCCGAAGTAGATGGGGCCCATGGAAGGGAGAACCCCTTCCGTGGTTACTTTATCGGGGTCGAGGATGCCACCGACCTGAGTGAAGCATCGAGTCTCTTTGATGAGGCTCAACAAGCCTTGAATCGGGTGAGTCTCAACTCCCTTTGTCAATATCATACTTAGTTTATTTCTTCTCTTCCTGTCTAATTTCCTTTATTTTTTCCGTATAGGATTTGGCACTCCATCAGGAGGCGTTTTCAAAGTTCCGAGAAGAGCTGAGCCGATGTGTGGCTGACCCTCGAGGGCTCACGGAGGAGAGGAATGCCCTTAAACTTCTCAGTGGGCAAAAAGAAGAGGAGATCAAGGACCTCCGAGCCGAGTTGGCCAAGGCTCACCAATATAAGACCGACCTAATCGAGCAGGTAATAAAAATCTTAAAACACATGGGCTCGATTCGGGAATGGTGGCTAACATTTCAATCTCACAACTGCAGCAAAAGGTCGAGAGGATCGAGCAGTTTCGCGAGGAGGTCAACATGATGAAGGCGGAGACCTTGGGGTGGAAAGAACATATGGACCACTTTGCTGTTGAAAAAGAGGCTGCTCTAGCCCAATTGTCATCGGTCGAAAGTTAGCTTTGAGGTATGAAGTAGAAGAGCTCAACTCAGGTAACTAAAATAGAGGAGCTCAAGGCTCGGTTGGCTTCCGAACTTGCAAAGGCCAAATCTGAAGCCGAAAAGGAAAAGGCTGAGGCAGAGGCGATCGTGAACGTCTACCGGGACAATGCTGAAGCCACTCAAGTCCAAGCGAGAAAGGCAGCCGAGACCGCTTAAACTTGAGCACATTGGATTGTTGAACTCGCCAAATGCCAATCTCGGAGGGAAACCCTCTAGGAGATCAACGCTCGAGGTTTCGATCTTTCTGACGAGATAATAAAGGCTAGAGAGCATGAAGCTGATGCTGGAGCATTGGCCTCTTTCGATGATGATGATGATGATGGCAGTAAGAGCGGGTCCGAGAATGGGGAGGACCTCGATGGAGAAGAAGCTGCCCCTGAGGAAAATTAGGAATCTTAGGATTTTTCTTTTTTGATTTTTTATGCGGGACCTTGATCGGTCCTTGTAAATATCTTCGTATATATAAAAGATCTTTTTTTTTTTGACTTGTCTTTATTCTATTTTTTGCCTCGTGAAAATTTTATTTCATTCATTCCTTCATTCCTTATGGAGATTTTGCTCACAAGTTTGGGACTTTAGGCAACTAGACCGAAGTCGGACCAGTGTAGTCCTTAAAATTGAGTGAGTACTTGCTCGAACTCGAAGTAGAGTTACCCTTAGGTTTTAGTTGAGTAAGGACGATTTATCGAACTCAAAAAATAAAATAGCCCTTAGGCTCTTGAATTAGGCCGATATGGCCTCAAAAGAATGGCTTTTTTCCTTTTTTGGCTTGAAAAAATTAATCATAAAAATTTGTACCCATTAGGTTTTTCGAGGATTAGTGTTAAAATTTGTACCCATTAAGTTTTTTGAGGATTACTGTTATCGAAATCCTTTGCTTTGTTATGTCTTAGCACAAAATTGTCTGAGAGTTCGAACAATTCGATACCCCTTAGGGTTTTTCAAGGGTCGATATTATCGAGACCCTTAGTAATTCAGTCGAGGGTTGCCTTTTTAACCGGTTTATGAGAATATTTGAAGGCCTATTTTATAACGGAATTCGAACGTCTCCAAACCATGTTAATTTGGCCGTAGCCTTCAGTTTGGGATTTGCCCCTTAGGATTGTTTCCCTACTATACTTCGAACTCGTTCAAAGTGTTAGTCCCCGAGTGGGGTGGCCGTGGCCGTGGCCTATAAAATCGAGGATTGCCTTTTTAAGGTCTTACAATTTCGAGGCTTAGTAATTCGATCATGTCAATGTTTTGGACGGCAGTCCCCGAGTATAGGGTAAATTATTTGAACTTCAGTTATGATCGGCCCTTAAGCCAGTTTTCATAATAGATCATAAGTACGAAATTGTAAAGTATAAATTTCTGTAGGGCATGGAGCATCTGGTAAGGAAAAATACTTCTTTCAATAGATTATATATGCATACATGTTTTTCCATTAGGGCTCGAGTAATCTACATGGATACGGTTCATTTGACCATTCAGTCCTTTACAAAATTTGCCTATCGAGACCCTGTCGACACGAAGTATTTTCCTTGTAACTATCTGAGGGTGATGGCCCCCAGTATTCGAGGTTGATTGTAAAGGATCCTCAGATACTGTTGAATTGATCTAAGTTAGCACGAACAATGGTTGCCTCATTAGAAACCTCACCGAAAAAACCCATTTGGGACAAAAACTGGTCCAAGGGAAAAAGAGTGCAACGCGTGCTTTCAGACCTGAGGACTTTGTGTTTGAAGAATCCTTTGGTGTCTTCGATTAAACACCTGCAAATGGTTAGTATAAAATATAAACAAAAATGGAGAAGGTCGTACCTTAGCAGTAGTATCGTTTGAGGAGTGATATGTTCCAATTGTTTGGTAATTGCTCACCGTACATCGTGCCAAGTTCGTAGGATCCCTTTACGATGATATCGAGGACCTGATACGGTCCCTCCCAGTTCAGGCCATGTTTTTCTTCATTTGGGTCTCGAGAATTGAGGGTGACCTTCCTCATAACAAAGTCCCCGATTTTAAAGTGTCGAAGATTGGCTCTTCGATTGGAGTACCTTTCGATCCGTTGTTTCTGTGCGGCCATTCGAACGAGGGCGGTTTCCCGTTTTTCATATAGCAATTCGAGGCTTGTATTCATAGCCTCGTGATTTGACTCTTCCGTTGCATATTGAAACCAGGTGCTAGGTTCCCTGACTTCAACCGGGATAAGAGCTTCGATGCCATATACTAAAGAGAACGGTGTTGCCCCCGTACTGGATTTTGACGTTGTTCGATATGCCTAAAGGATTTCGGGCAATATTTCTCTCCATTTTTCCTTAGCGTTGTTCAATCTTTTCTTTAGATTTTGAATGATGGTCTTGTTTGTCGATTTGGCCTGTCCGTTCCCACTAGGATGATACGGCGTCGATAGGATCCTTTTTATTTTGTGATCTTCGAGAAACTTTGTCACTTTGCTGCCGACGAATTGCTTTCCATTGTCGCATACGATCTCGGCAAGCATCCCGAATCGGCATATAATGTGGTCCCAGATGAAGTCTATGACTTCTTTCTTTCTAATTTTCTCGAAAGCCTGTGTATCAACCTACTTAGAGAAATAGTCAGTCATAAACAAAATAAATTTAGCCTTACCTGGGGCCGATGGTAGAGGGCCGACGATATCCATTCCCCATTTCATGAATGGCTATGGGGATAAGATTGAGTGGAGTTTCTCTCCGGGTTGGTGAATCATCGGCGCATACCTTTGACATTTGTCGCACTTTCAAACAAACACTTTTGTATCCTTTTCTATATCAGCCGAATAGTATCCTGCTCTGATGACTTTGTGAACCAATGATTCGACACCGGAATGATTTCCACAGATGCCCTCGTGGATTTCTCGTAGGACGTAGTCGGTATCTCTTGGTCCCAAACATATTGCCAATGGTCCATCGAACATCCTTCTATAAAGTGTTTCATCTCCGACCAATGTGAATCGTGCGGCCTTCGTACGTAGAGTCCTCGATTCTTTAGGATCCGATGGAAGCTTCCCGTTCTTTAAGTACTCGATATATTTGTTCCTCCAATCCCAAGTCAGACTTGTGGAGTTGATTTCGGCATGGCCTTCTTCGATTACTGACCTTGAAAGTTGTACAACAGTCCTCGAGCTAATCTCGTTGTCTTCGACTTATGACCCCAAATTTGCAAGGGCATCGACCTAGCTATTTTGTTCTCGAGGCACATGTTGTAGGGTCCATTCTTTAAACCGATGTAGAGTCACCTGTAGTTTGTACAAGTACCTCTGCATTCGGTCTTCTCGAACCTCGAAGATTCTGTTGACTTGGTTTACCACAAGCAGGGAGTCACATTTGGCCTCGATGACCTCTGCTCCCAAACCTTTAGCTAGCTCGAGACCTGTAATCATGGCCTCATACTCGGCCTCATTGTTAGTTAACTTGGAAGTTTTGATAGCTTGTCTAATTGTATTACCTGTGGGTGACTTCAAAACGATGCCTAGCCTAGACCCCTTCATGCTCGAAGCGCCGTTCGTGAAGAGGGTCTACACCCCTGATGATGTACCCAACTTTAATAATAGTTCCTTTTTGACCTCGGGTACGAGGGCTGGCGTAAAGTCGGCCACGAAGTCCGCTAAGATTTGAGACTTGATGGTCGTTCGGAGTCGATATCGATATCGTACCCACTGATCTCAACGGCCCATTTGGCCAATCAGCCCGAAAGTTCGGGCTTATGCAAAATATTGCGAAGGGGATAAGTAGTCACCACAAAGATCGGGTGACATTGAAAATATGGTTTTAATTTCCTAGAGGTGCTTATTAGGGAAAGTGCTAATTTTTCTAAGTGAGGGTACCGGGTCTCAGCTTCACCTAAAGTTCGACTAACATAGTAAACAGGAAATTGCGTACCTTACTCTTCTCGAACTAGGACCCCACTTACCGTGATTTTCGAGACTGCTAAGTACAAGTAGAGTTGCTCGTCCATTTTCGGAGTATGAAGTAGTTGCGGGCTCGAGAGGTACCGCTTTAATTCTTCCAATGCTTGTTGGCATTCCGGGGTCCATGCAAAATTGTTCTTCTTTTTGAGAAGAGAGAAGAACCTATGACTTCTATCGGAAGACCTCGAGATGAATCGGCCTAGGGCGGCTATGCGCCCTGTTAATCTTTGTACGGCCTTAACATTGTCTATGACTGTGATGTCTTTGATTGCCTTGATCTTATCAGAGTTGATCTCGATCCCCCGATTTGATACCATAAATCCAAGGAACTTGCCCGAGCCGACCCCGAATGCACATTTCTCCGGGTTGAGTTTCATGTAGTGTTTCCTTAGTATATCGAAGGTCTCTTGCAAATGTGTCAAATGGTCCTCTGCTCACAGGGGCTTAACTAGCATATCATCAATATAAACCTCCATAGATTTACCTATTTGTTCTTCGAACATTCGATTTACTAAGCATTGATAAGTGGCACCAGCATTTTTTAGTCCAAACGGCATTACATTATAACAATATGTGTCGTACATAGTGATGAACGAAGTCTTTTCCTGATCCTCCGAGTTCATTTGTATTTGATTGTACCCGGAGTAGGCATCCAAAAAACTAAGGATCGCGTGGCCCGTCGTGGCATCGATCATGCGATCGATATTTGGCAGAGAAAAAGAGTCTTTAGGACATTCTTTGTTTAAATCTTTATAGTCTATGCACATTCTAAGTTTATTTCCCTTTTTAGGGACTACGACTACGTTTGCTAACAATTTGGGATATTTTACTTCCCGAATGGATCCTATTTTGAGAAGTTTGGCTACCTCATCCTTGATGAATGCATGTTTTACCTCGGACTGGGGCCTTCTCTTTTGTTTTATCGGGCAGAACATCGGGTCCATGCTCAGTCGATGTGTAGTGATATCTGGCAGGATCCCTGTCATATCTAGGTGGGACCAAGCAAAACAATCCATATTATTGATAAGAAATTTAATGAGTTTTTTCCTGAGCTCGGGGGTTAACCCCATACCCAGGTATACCTTTCGATCGGGTAGATGCTCGATCAGTATGACTTGCTCCAGCTCTTCGACTGTCAATTTGGTGGCGTCGAAATCCTCGGGGATTATGAAGGATCGAGGGATGCAGTAGTTACCGTCCTCGTCCATTCGCTGCTTCTCCGACTGAGTTGAGGCTGGTGGCTGTGGTTGCTATTTAGCTTCCCGTTTTCCTTTGGACTCTGATCCCTTTGTTGACAAAAGCGCCGATACCGGTATTACTTTGTCAACTGTGAATATCTCTTTGGCAGCATACTGTTCCCCATACACCTTTATTACTCCATCCGGTGTTGGGAACTTCAGTATTTGGTGAAGGGTTAAGGGGACTGCCCTTATGTTGTGAATCCAGGGTCTTCCGAGCAGTGCGTTGTATCTCATATCGCCCTCGATCACATGGAACTTTGTTTCTTGAATACTTCCGGCTACATTTACTGGTAGGATGATTTCACCTTTAGTTGTTTAACTCGCCATGTTGAAGCCATTGAGAATCTGAGTTGCGGGCACGATATGATCTTGTAGGCCGAGATGTTCCACGACCCTTGATCGAATAATATTGGCCGAGCGTCCTGGATCAATCAAAATATGTTTAGCCTGAATTCTATTCATAAGGATAGAGATTACCAAAGCATCATTGTGGGGTTGTGAGATTCCTTCTGCTTCCTCATCAATGAATGATAAAGTGCCTTCTGGCACATAGTCTCGAGTTCGTTTTTCCCTGGTGATTGATACTTCAGTGCATTTGAACACGGGCCCTTGTGGAATATCAACCCCACCAATGATCATGTGAATCACGTGATGTGGCTCTTCCTGCTCGTTTTTCCTATTTGAATCCTTGTCTCTGAAATGGTTTTTAGCTCGGTCGGACGGGCCACCTCCTCCCTTAGTGTTCTGCAGTCTTCGGTTCTATGACCATGTGTGCTATGGTATTTGCATATTTGATTGGAGTTTCTTTAGGATGGATCGATTTGTAGGGGTCTGGGCCATCTAGTATCTTTGATTATCCCAATGGCTGACACAATACCTGATGTGTCGATGCTGAAGTTGTATTCTGATAATCGTGGTGCTTCTGTGAGATCAGCATATTTATCGAAGCCATTTTTGCTCATAAGCCCTCGAGAGCTCTGTCCACGATCGTTCTTTCAATCATTTCGGATGGGATTGCATCCTGGGACGCTGTTTCTATGATCTACATTGTATGGTTGATACCGATCTCTGTTCGACCGGGGTTCTCTGTCGATATCCCTTTGAGTTTTACTGATGGGCATATTTGGATAAACGGAACCGGAAGGGGTCCCCAATTGATCATCCTCGACCCTGATCTTTGACTGGTACCGATTATGTACATCGGCCCAGGTTACCGCTGGATATTCAATTAAATTCAGCTTTAGCTGTCGTGATGCCACCAAACTTCGTTCGTTCAATCCCTGAGTAAAGGCTTGAAAAGCCCAATCGTCTGTGACCGGTGGTAGTTCCATGCGTTCCATCTGGAACCAAGATACAAATTCTCTCAACATTTCGTTGTCTTTTTGTTTCACCTTGAAGAGGTCCGACTTCCTAGTTGCAACCTTTATTGCTTCGGCATGTGCCTTTACGAAAGAGTGTGCAAGCATGGCGAAGGAATCGATGGAATTAGGTGGCAAATTGTGGTACCATATCACTGCTCCTTTCGACAAGGTTTCTCCAAATTTCTTCAATAAAACAGATTCAATCTCATCGTCTTCCAAGTCATTCCCTTTTATTGTGCATGTATAAGAAGTGACATGCTCATTAGGGTCGGTTGTCCCATGGTACTTAGGAATTTCTGGCATTCAGAATTTCTTCGAAATGGATTTCGGAGCCGCACTTGGAGGGAAAGGCTTCTATATGAATTTATTTGAATCTATACCCTTTAGAATCGGCGGTTCCCCTGGTATTTGGTCAACTTGGGAGTTGTATGTCTCTACTTTCTTGTCATTTGCCTCGATTTTCTTTTCTCCTGATTCAATCCGTTTAGTGAGCTCCTTGAACATTTTCATATTGGCGGGGTCAGTCCTCGATTCATTGGCGTTCGACCTTTTCGGCACAGGCTCGATCCTGTGGACGACTTCTGGTTTGATCCTACTCGGTGTTCGGTGTTGATTTTGTAGTTGTGCTATAGCGGCTTGTTGAGCCTGTAACATTTCAAATATCATTTGGAGGCTAACTCCACCATCTTCTCCGCCCTGCGTACCTCGACCACCTGATCGAACTTCCCTGTGTACACTACCTTCGGGATCAACGCCCAAATTTGCATTTAGGACGACATGTGAACTAGCATCGATGGGATTTGCAATTGGTGCTCCGTCGAGGTCAGCCTGAGGCACCTCGATTCCTGGGGCGGCTATATTGTCATTTTCCCCGTCAAATCCGATGTCGTTGTCACCATGTGTAGGTGCTGCTTGTCAGTTTGACATGTTTATCCTGAAAGCAAAGATTCTTACGAGAACAAGTATAAAGCAGTGTGTGTTATCGGAATCAGTATTGAGCAATCACTATTATTCTTGGCCCCACGGTGGGCGCCAAACTGTTTACCCTTAAAATTGGATAACAATTAAACTTATAATGAGGTTCTAAGGACACGTGATTTCACTTAATACTAATTGATAAATATGAAGATTAATAACAGAAATAAACTATAAAGTAAAGCAAACCAGTATTAGAATGGAACTCAGCTCTCGAGTTTGGATACCCTTGAGCTGGTTGATGCAAGAACAATTAAAATATAACAAGCTGATGAACAATAGTATAAACGAGAAAGAGAATTATATTGCTTTTATATTTGTGAACAATGTTCTTTACAAATGATTAGAACCTTCCCCCCATTATATAGTAGAGGAATTCCACTTATGGTACAATTCTAATTACAGAAGGAAATCCCATTATTAGCTAATTAACCGTTTCTGATTTGATCCGTTTCGAGATTTATGCCATGATCCTAGACCAGTCACGGATATCTCGCCTTTCTATTATTGTGCTATCTTCGATCTTGCTCGATGTCTGTCTCATTTGGCTTCGATCGCTACTAGCCTCGATCTCGACAGGTACCTCGATTCTGAACTCGGTACCTTATCCTCGTGATTTAGTCTATTCTGTTACGAGGTCGTCGTTCGATACAACCTCCCGGTCTCGGTCAAATAGTAAAATCGGGTGGGCCCGGATTCAATCGTATACAGAGATCTTGTTGCGATATTCCGGAGGGGGAGCTTGTGTATTCCCGAGTGTGGAAACTACCCATCCTCACCTATTTGATTGATGGATACATCTCAAATCTGTCCGTCAACAGTGCATTGTGGTAGCTCTCCGGTCGTCATAGCAATTTTTTAGACTAATAGCAAAACATCAAAAAATGAGTAATCTTCTAGATGAATTGAAAAATTGCTTGGGCCATCGCCAAATTAACAACAACAACAACCCAGTAAAATCTGACTAATGGGGTCTGGGGAGGGTAGTGTGTACGCAGACCTTACCTTTATCCCGAAGGAGTAGAGAGGTTATTTTCGAAAGACCCTCGGCTAAAAAAAAAACAAAAAGACAAAAGGACAAAAGGAGACAATATTAGTATCACCACAACAATCATAGAAAAAATAAGAACACCATGAAATCGAGAAGAAAGATGCAAAGCAAAAGCGATAGCTAGTAAATAGGTTCTGCACTGAAAAGCGAAATAGTAAGACACAACATTGCCACTAGCTATCTTACACAAAAACCCTACCTGGCTAGTCCCACAATGGTACGAAGTAAGGCAAGACTCAACTACCTCCTAACCTACAACCCTAATACTCGACCTCTAAATCTTCCTATCAAGTGCCATGTCCTCAAAAATCTAGAACCTCGCCATATCCTACCTGATCATCTCTCCTTAATATTTCTTAGGCCGCCCTCTACCTCTTCTTGTGCCCTCCACAACCAGCCGCTCATACCTCTATACCGGAGCATCTGGGCTTCTCATATGAACATGCCCGAACCATCTAAGCCTCGCTTCCTGCATCTTGTCATCAATGGGAGCCACGTGCACCTTCTTCCAAATATCATCATTCCTAATCTTATCTATCCTAGTGTGCCCACACATCCACCTCAACATCCTCATTTCTACTACTTTCATCTTCTGGATATGTGAGTTCTTAATGGGCCAATACTCAACCCCATACATCATGGCCGGTCTAACCACCGCTTTATAGAAATTACCTTTGAGTATCAGTGGCACTTTCTTGTCACACAGGACTCCAAATGCTAACCTCCACTTCATCCATCCTACCCCAATACGGTGTGTGACATCCTCGTCGATCTCCCCTCCCTCTGGATAACCGAACCAAGGTACTTGAAGCTGCCTCTACTCGGGATGACCTGTGATTTAAGCCTCACATCCACGCCCACTTCCACCGGCTCAGCGCTGAACTTACACTCCAGGTATTCCGTCTTCGTCCTGCTCAGCTTGAAACCCTTAGACTCAAGAGCATGTCTCCAAACCTCCAGCCTCTCGTTAACACCGGCTCGCGACTCATCAATCAGAACTATGTTATCGTCGAATAGCATGCACCATGGCACCTCCCCTTGAATATGGTGTGTCAATGCGTCCATCACAGGGCGACTAAGAATGGACTGAGCGTAGAACCTTGGTGTAACCCCATTACAACCGGAAATTGCTCAGAGTCACCTCCTACTATTCTAGCTCGAGTCTTAGCCCCATCATACATGTCCTTAATCGCCATAATGTAGGGAACTGACATACCTTTTGCCTCCAGGCATCTCCAGAGAACTTCTCTAGGTACCTTATCATACGATTTCTTTAGGTCAATAAACACTATGTGCAGATCCTTCTTATTCTCTCTGTACAGTTCCACCAACCTCCTAACAAGATGTATAGATTCTATAGTCGAACGACCCGGCATGAACCCGAACTAGTTGGTGGATACAGACACTGTTATCCTCATCCTCGCTTAAACCACCCGCTCCCACACTTTCATAGTATGACTCAGTAATTTGATACCCCTATAATTGTTACAACTCTGGATATCACCTTTGTTCTTATACAATGGAACCGCTGAACTCCACCTTCACTCATTCGACATCCTCTTCGCCTTAAAAATAACATTAAACAACCTAGTCAACCACTCCAAACCTGCTCTCCCCACACACTTCCAAAATTCCACCGGAATCTTGTCTGGCTTGGTCGCTCTGCCTCTGATCATCTTACGCATAGCTCCCACTACCTCCTCGACCTCGATTCGCCTGCAGTACCCAAAGTCATGGTGACTCTCGGAATGCTCCAATTTGCCTAGAAAAATATCCCGATCCCCTTCTTCATTCAGAAGGTTATCAAAGTAAGTATGTCATCTCCTCTTAATCTGGGCATCTTCCATCAATAATCTACCATCTTCGTCCTTGATGCCTATCACTTGGTCCAAATCCGGAGCCTTTCTCTCTCTTAACTTGGCTAGCCGGAATAACTTCTTCTCCCCGCCTTTTTTCCCCAGTTCCTCGTACATACGACTATAAGCCGCAGTCTTAGCCTCCGTGACCGCCAGCTTAGCCTCCTTCCTAGATACCTTATACCTCTCCATGCACGCTCGCCTCTCCTCCTCTCCTATGCTCCCCACTAACTTCAGGTATGCTGCCTTCTTTGCTTCCACTTTACCTTGGGCCACTTCATTCCACCACCAATATCCTTTGTGCCTACTAAAGACACCCGTCGAGACCCCTAACACCTCTCTCGCAGCCTCCCTAATATAGTCTGTTGTCGCTGACTACATAATGCTCGCATCACCACTGCTCCTCCATGCTCCCATAACCGTCAACCGCCCCTCCAACTCTTGGGCTTTATTCTTAGTTAGGGATCCCCATCTGATTCTCGGTCTTCCTCGAGTAGACCTTTTCCTCCTCTTTAATATAATACCAACGTCCATCACTAAGAGCCTATGCTTCATCGCGAGTATCTCACCCGGAATCACCTTGTAACCCTTGCACAATCCTCTGTCACACCTCCTGAGGAGGAGATAGTCAATCTGAGTCTTTGCCGCTGCATTTTGAAAAGTAACCAAATGCCCGTCCATCTTTGGAAAGCTAGAGTTCGCAATCACCAACCCAAAAGCCTTAGTGAAGTCCAACAGCGATGTACCTCCTCCGTTCCTCTCCCCAAAATCAAAGCCTCCATGCACCTCGCCATAACCACCTGTGATCGACTCAATATACCCATTGAAATTCCCTCATATGAATAGCTTCTTAGCAGGCAGAACCTTGCACACAATCTCATCTAACCCCTCCCAGAAGCGCTGTTTAACCTCCTCATCTAGGCCCGCATGTGGCGCATAGGCGCTAACGACGTTTAGGGTGCACTCTCCAACCACCAACTTAATAATCATCAATCTATCATTCACTCGTCTAACCTCAATCACAGATTCTCTAAGTTCCCTATCCACCAAGATGCCCACTCCATTCTTACCTTTCTGGACTCCTGAGTACAAAAGTTTATACCCGTCTGTATCCTTCGCCCTCGATCCTACCCACCTTGGCTCCTGGACACACGCTATATTGACTCTCCTCTTCTGCCGTAGCCAAATTGTTTAACATAAAAAAATTAGTTTTCAGATTAATCAATTAAATTTATAAAGATTAGACGACAAACAATTACATCAATTCAGTCAAATTAGTGTTTGTAAAGCTAAAGTAAAGAAATTGATTAAAAGAATAAAAATAAATAATAATGACGAGGAAGAGAAATTCTGATTCCATTATTTTCGGCCTAGGCCTGATATAATTGAAATACCAATATTGTTGAGCTCGATGATTGCTAAGAGTATATCTTTCTCTAAAAGATTTCGAATGGTCACAAATGTTAAAATTGGATGGTATTTATAGTTTAAATTCTTAATATCCGCCGCTAAGATCAAGTTGCCGTTATGATTATTCATTTGATTCGCTCATAATTCCTTGGAGATTCATAATTGTCATTTTAATGTTGATCTTGTAACTGCTAATTTAATACTAAACCCTGGACATCTTGTAATCTATTGACTTGCCTTTATCCGAGCATTCAGAAAGGTTTCAAACTCTTGACCATTATTCCGGAGACTCAGGGTGGATCTTTTGGAACGACACCGTTCGATCCTAAACTAGCTGATTTCTGATTGAACTCTTTGTGGAGACCTTCTTGTTTACCCGAAAAATGGATAGAGTTGAATTTGTACGTAGTTCTAAGGATATGTGATATATCTCAATACAAATCGTAAGGATAAATAGAAATATCAAATATGGATTGCAAAGAATGCAAAATAAACAAGGTTGGAAAGAAGATGATTTTTAGGACTAAGCAAGATGAATCAATTTATGAAGCTTAAAAGAATAACTCTTGAATACAGGAGAATATGGTGCTTGAATTACAATATAAGTAAAGAACTACCCTTTACAGAAATATAGCCATCCTCTTTATAGTGGAGGATACTACTTTTAGATATAATTAAAAATATATAGTGGGAGACCCATGATAAATCAGCTTTTTCATAATTCATGTCAGGATTCTCTCCTCTAGTGGGATTGCAACGGCTCTTGTCTATGAGCTCGATATCGACTCGAATTTTCGGTCTTGACCCGAGCTCTCGATCTTGACTGGAGCTTGATTCTGACTCGGATCCTTGTATTGATTCGGGGTCAGTGTTGGTCGGTCTCTGAATCATAAGTTCAATAACTTTACTTCGCATCATAGTTTGACTAGGATTCGAGCTTGATAATAACATCGAGCCTGATAATAACATCGAGCTCGACATTGATCGGCCCTTCGGGCTCGAAGCTTGGTGACCTGATTTCAGACCTCAACCTGATACTATGAAGACGCTTATCCGATCCAATGTATTACCATTTAAATCAGTTCGTACGAAGTACTAACCAATTTTTGCTGTATATAAATAGTCCCCTCGTTTCTCGGGAAGGATGTAGCGAGAAACGACATGATTTCACAACGGCTCGATCAGATATAAGCTGACGTTTGCATCGAACATGACCATGACGTACATGATAGCTGTCTGTCAGTTTAGCTTCCCAAGGCATTTAATGCGTGTCAAAAGGTGGTCGGCCACCGCTGATATTGAACCGCCATTTCTTCAATCTATAAATAGCCATTACTTTCACCATTTATCATTTTTACATCTTCAATCTTCCAAATTTTCTAAGTTCCTTTTCGTCTCTTCTGAGTTCATTGGTAGATCTGTGATTCTTTTATGCAAAATTCTTCTTAAAAACCACAAAATCTTTATCACCGTTTTTAAATCCAAAGATGGTGAAGACATCAAAAACAGTCCCCCAAAAGTAAAAAGCTTCTTCTTCCCAATCCGCCGCCGACAAAACACCGGTGGATCCACGGCCTGAGGAGTGCATTCCGGCGGCGTGTGTTCTTACTTCCGATTTCAAACTCGATAAAGGTTCGTCGATTCCCGGCCGATGTGAGCCCGTATCGAGATACATTTGTTCGATAACCGGGGGTATGTCGAGCAAATAAAAAAATATTGTAACTGGGAAAACAAAAAAATGGTAGTATCGTCTCCCGAAGAGGATATTACTACTCACGTGAAAGGGTTTTTAAGTGTGTACACTTACCCTTTCACGTTAGGTCCCCTCGATCCTGTTATCATAGATTTTTGTCGTAAATACCTAATAACCCTAAGCCAGATTCATCCTTCTTTTTGGCGGAATGATATTTTTTTCCGATACTTCGTGAACAAAATTGAGGGGATGCCTTTCACCCTCGATCATCTAGACCGATTGTACCGTCCTCGCCTTTTTCGAGGAGGGTTAATAAAACTTCAGCGTCGAGCTACCAAGGCTCTGTTCTCGAGTATAGACGAGGACAGGGATCGAGGCTGGATGGGAATGTTCGCCCGAGTAAGGACTTTGGACCTAATTCCGACAGAAAAGATGCCTTTTTCCCGAGGAGTGGAACATGAAGGGTAAGTGTAATTCTGTTGTTTTCTCCTACTATTTTGTCTTTTCATTTCTTTTCTCACCGATATCCCCCTTTTCTGATGCAGCAGTTCCCTGGATGCCCGGCGCAGTTCCCGATCTCAAGAACTGGGTACGGGATCTGGCTTTGACCTCCACATACGCCGAGCGCTCATGGCGTGACTTGTCAAAGGGCCGATGGGAGTCCAAGAATCATGGTAAGCCTCTTTCTCATATTTTTTGGTAGTTCTAACGAGATGCTTTCCATATACTTTTAATAAATTTTCCCGTATGTAGGTGTGGGCAAAATTATACGAACACTTGAAATATTTCCGAGTAATGTCCCTCCAGTATTCAAGGTTGATTGTAAAGAGGCCTTGGATACTGTTGGATTGCTCTAAGTTAGCACGATCAATTGTTGCCTCATTAAAAACCTTGCTGAAAAAACCCATTTGGGATAAAACCGGTCTAAGGAAAAAAGAGTGCAACGCGTGCTTTCAGACCTAGGGCTTTGTATTGAAAGATCCATCCTAGCTTCTGATCAAACTCCTGTAGGGGTTAGTTTCAAAATATAAACGAATATGGGAGGCTCGTACCTTAGCAGTAGTATCGTTTTAGGTGCGACACATTCCAATTGCTTGATACTTGTTTGCCGTTTATAATACCGAGCTTGTATGATCCTTTTCCCACATTTTTGAGAACCTGATACTGTCCTTCCCAGTTCGGTCCTAGTTTTCCTTCATTTGGATTTCGGGTATTGAGGGTGACTTTCCTTAGCATTAAGTCCCCGAGTTTAAAATGGCGAAGCTTGGTTCTTCGATTGTAGTATCTTTGGATTCGCTGCTTTTGGGCGGCCAATTAGACGAGAGCAGCTTCTCATTTTTCATCCGATAATTCGAGGCTAGTGTTCATAGCCTTGTTATTTAACTCTTCTGTTGTATATCGAAACCTGGTACTGGGTTCCCCGACTTCGACTGTAATCAAGGCTTCGGCGCCATATACTAAGGAGAACGGGGTTGCCCCCGTACTTGATTTTGATGTTGTTCGATATGCCCAAAGAACTTCGGGTAGGATTTCTCTCCATTTTCCCTTAGCGTCGTTCAGCCTTTTCTTTAGGTTTTGAATGATAGTTTTGTTCGTTGATTCGGCCTATCCGTTCCCACTTGGGTGATACGGTGTTGATAATATCCTTTTTATTTTGTGGTCTTCGAGGAATTTCATCACTTTATTGCCTACAAACTGTTTCCCATTGTCAAACTCTATTTCGGTAGGTATCCCGAATCGACATATGATATGATCCCAGATAAATTCTATAACCTCTTTTTCTCTTACTTTCACGAACGCCTGTACTTCAACCCATTTAGAGAAATAGTCAGTCATAAATAAAATAAACTTAGCTTTATCTGGGGCCGATGGCAAAGGACCAACGATATCCATTCCCCATTTCATGAATGGCCATGGGGATAGGACTGAGTGAAACTGCTCTCCGGGCTGATGGATCATTAGTGCAAACCTCTGACTTTTGTCACATTTTCGAACAAACTCCTTCGCATCTTTGTCCATATCAATCCAATAGTACCCTGCCCTGATTATTTTTCGGACTAATGAATGGCACCGGAGTGATTTCCACAAGTTCCCTTGTGCACCTCACGTAGGACGTAGTCGGTGTCTCTTGGACCTAAGTAAACTGCCAATGGTCCATCGAATTTCCTTCGGTATAATGTTCCATCTGCAGTCAATTTGAATCATGTAGCTTTGGTTCGTAGGGCCCTCGAATGTTTAGGGTCCGATGGGAGCTTTCCATTCTTTAAGTATTCAATATACTTATTCTTCCAATCCCAAGTTAAGCTTGTAGAATTTATCTCGGCATGACCTTCTTCGATCATGGATCTCGAGAGTTGAACGACAATCCCCGAGCTTATCTCGCCTTCCTCGACCGATGATCCCAAATTTGCAAGTGCATCGGCCTCACTGTTTTGTTCTCGTGGAACATGCTGTAAAGTCCATTCTCTGAAATAGGGCAAAGTGACCTGCAATTTGTCCAAATATCTTTGCATTCTGTCTTCTTGAACTTTGAAGGTTTTGTTTACTTGATTTGCCACCAGTAAAGAGTCACATTTGGCTTCAATGACTTCCGCTCCCAAGCTTTTAGCTAGTTCGAGACCTGCAATCATGGCCTCATACTCGGCCTCGTTGTTAGTCAACCTAGTAGTTTTGATAGATTGCCTAATAGTGTTACCCGTGGGCGGCTTTAAAACGATGCCTAGCCCAGACCCTTTTACGTTCGAAGCCCCGTCCGTAAAAAGGGTCCATACCCTCGAT